>NW_006921552.1:91526-266123 GCF_000340215.1 Pseudocercospora fijiensis CIRAD86 | reverse complement strand
TAGTCGGTAGAGATCCCGATATAATAGTATCGAGACTAATATTAGAATAGTTGCGAGAAGCTATACGAAAGGAGCGAGGCTATATTAATACCTATATCCGATCGACCTTAATAAGCTAAGTACCGATCGCAATAACCGATACTCTAAAAAGGATAGTATACGCTAAGAGGATACTCGATAACTAAATCTTCGAGTACTACGACGAGAAACTAGTAAGACCCTCTCTAAAATAGTATAGTTACTAGATAATACCTAACGGTCGATATATACTACGCGCTACCTTAGTAAGCTTATATATAAATATCTAGCGGGTATACTACTCCGGTAGGATCGGCGAGGCTAGAAGACATATATTAAATAGTACTACTATAAAGTTATCCCTTTTATAATATTGTCTACCGCTACGGTACTTAGTAGAATACTAACCGGATAGTCGATAGAGTCGTATTTAACTAAAGTTAGAGGTAAAGCGATCTAGCTAGCCTTAGATTATAAGTTAATATACTAGCCGTTCCTAGATCGGATAACTACGTAGAATGCGACGGATTAAGCTACTCGTAACCTTCGGTTATCGAAAGCATAGAAGATATACGTACGGTATATAGGTAGAGTATAGGATATCCCTAAATTATTAATAAATAACTTCGAGAGCGTACGTAACGACATCGATATACTTATAGCAATCGACGTCGTTTCGGATTCCGATAATAAAGGCGGATCGATCGAGCGCTATAATAAGAGTAGTCTACGAGCGCTATATTCCTCTTATCTACTAATATAATCGATAGGTTCTAAAGCGTCTACCGGGTAACAATTAAGTAAATAACTTAAAGCCGGCGACAATGCGATAGATAAGTTAGCGGAGGCGGAGGCCCTACCTAAGAAAAACGATATTAGACTACCTATACTATAGAGCAGTTTCTAAGCGATAGATTAGGAGCCGACGGAGGCTACTAATCCGTTTACTTCGGTACGGGGAGGTAACGGCATAAGTGCAACCGAGATAATAGAATATAATAGAACTAAAGACAATTAATATAAAAGGTATAGATATACCGCGGAGATAATAATAGGGAAAGGATTGCGCGCTAATTGCTGTACGAATAGCAGGTATTCTAACTAGTCTTATATAATAGATAAGACTTTATTCATAGCGGTAAGTAATCGCGTTAGGGATATATTAGGGCTAGAAGAGGGGGAGTAGATATAGTAGGCGGATATAGAGGCGGACGGCGGTAAAGTTAAGGAGATAGCATTTACCGAGGAGACGTAGGATCGAAGAATTAGGAGATATATAGTAAAAGAGAAGAAAAAGTCGAAAGGAAACAAACGAAAGAAGGTAGAGATATATCGCTTTAATATAGCCGTAGAGGACGAATAGAATACATTCTTATTAACCGTAATAAATAGATGCCCTATATAATATAACGAAATCTATTAATACTATACGAGTCGGTCGCTAAGTCGGTACTAACTTAGTATACGTAGTAGACGTATACAAATGCCGGTAGTTACCCGAGTATACGTATAAACGTTAGATATTAGTAGAAGTAACAATCGTATAATATATAGATCCGATAGAAAATGTAATTTAAAGGGTAGTACTAGTACCTACGACGACTCGAGCCCGACTCGATATACGAGTCGGACGGTAAAGAATAAAATTCTAACTACGATTAGATTTACTAGAATTTCTAGATCGCGACGATCCTATTAGATAAGATCTTTAACGTACGATCCTAAGGATCCTAAGGATCCTAAGCGATCCTATCGATAGGATCGTCGCGATTAGTAAAAAAGTTTCTATAACGTTACTAAAGAATATCTATACTATAGTAGGATACTATTATTACGCCGGCTATTTATTAAAAGGAGGCTTTCGCCTATTACTATACCGGCTATATATACCGGCTATATTTTAAAGTTTGCTATACCTGCCTTTTTTAGCCGTATCTGCCTTTTTAGCCGTACCTACCTACTTTCCTTACTCTAACGTTACTATAATATAGGCTTGCGCGACGCTTACTCTATTACCTAGCGATACCGCGATACTACCTCTCTCGCTATATTTAACCTTCGTATCGATACCTATATCTCTACGCTCTATATCTACTATCTCTATAATACCCTCGCTCCGCGCGCGCTTTCGTATACCTTTATAACGTACTTTTTTCCTTAATTTAACGACTTTTATAATACCGAGTCTACTTAACTAAGTTACGACGCCTCGTAAGAAGGGACCTACTACTTCTACGGGTTACAATAAGACCGGAAATAGTAGAACGAGTATAGTATATTAACGTAAGAAGGCTGCTACTACTACCGCTAGATCCGGTACTAGAAAGGGCGTCGCGAGTAAGGCTCCGCGTAAGATAACGGTAGGCAAGGCTCTACGTAAGACGACGACTAGCGCTTCTGCTACTAGTAGTAATAATCGTATAAAGCGTCGATAGCGCCTAGGAAGTAAGTCCTATTTATAGCCGGTAGCGTAGCCGGTAGCGTAGCCGGCATTCTTACTGTCTTTTTACTAATCCTTCTTTAGCCGTAGCCCTCCGTAAGATTCGGAAGTATTAGAAGATTTCTAATCTCCTAATCCGTAAAGCTCCTTTCTAACGACTTATTCGCGAAATTGCCTAGGCTTATAGAACGGACCTTCGCTTCTAAGCCTCCGCGATAGGCGCCCTTTAAGAGGCTATAGAAGCCTACCTAGTTCGTATCTTCGAATATATATTTCTCTTCTGCCTCTTTTCGGACTATACTAATACTATTTTAGCGGTTAACCTAATAGCTATCTACGCGAAGCGTATAACGATTATAGACAAGGATTTTAAAGCACTCGATTAGATTCTAAAAGGCTAGGATATCTATATTCGAGATAGTGCTAGGTAGGATAGATATTCTAGTAGGAAGGATATTCGTAGTATCGTTTATAAGCTTTTCTATATACGAAATAAGCCGCTATTATACGGCGCTATATACCGCGCTCTAAATACTCTCTAAGTATATATATATAGTATAGTATGCTTTATTAGCCGTACGGAATAGAAGTCTTCGAAAATCCCGTTAGTTCTAAGGAGTAAAAAGGCCGGCTACGCTACCGGCTACGCTACTAGGTTTTTTAAAGAACTAAAAGAAGATATATATTCCGGTTGATTTGTATTAGTTTAGATTTTTATAAAAAGAAAATAGGGAAAAATAAGGAAGGTTAAAGAGCCTAATACTTATAGTTATAGGCATTATCCCTGTTTTCTAGACTATATTATATACCTGCCTTCGCAAGTCTACCTAATACTCCCTCTAAATATCCTTATACTCTACCTACTAGAAATTTAACTAGGTACCTAGACCTATAGCTGCCTCTATATCTTTTACTATCTTCTATAGGTTAAAGGACTCCTTTATAGTAGCCTCTACCTCCTTATATAATACGAAGTTACTACCTACCCTATCCTTAATATCTCCTAAATAACTAAGAGTTCTAAGGAACGAACTAGTATTCGGCCTTAGTATAGCGAGTAACTAGTAGAACGTTCTATAGAGCTGCCTTATAGCTCTTTTATATACTATGCCGATACCGAGAGAGGAGCTATCCTAGTACTTAATATTAGAGAATAGTTTAGTTAGAAAGTGTTCGAACTTCTTAAGGAGGGCTTCTAGGGAAATCGATAAGTTCTACCTAGATCTAGATAATAATATTCTACCGAGCAGTTAGGGAATTAAACAGCGAGCGAAAGGATAAAATTCATACCTAATAAGTGCAGTTTCTAAAGTGAACTATAATAGCTTATATATATATATATACTTTTAATTAGTTAGTGCCCTTAGCTAATTATCTATAGATTTAGGGTTATATAAGTACCTTCCTATAACTGAAAAATACCGGCTATACTACCGGCTATACTCTCGTATCTTATAAAGGGCTTGCTTCGAGTTACGTAGACATTCTTATACTTCTTAGAAACCGATAAATTCTATAGTTCGAACTAGCTAATCCTATAGTTACTTAGTAAACTAACCTAAACCAAACTAGATCTTTGGCTTAGTAAACTAAACTAAACTAACCCGAACTACTACGGGGTCTAATCCTTATTATAGTAGATCGGTTTACTAAGGGGGCTCGTTGTGTCCCTACTCGGAAGGATTAGACGGCTATTAACCTAGCTAAAGCACTATAGAATAATATCTTCTATAGCTATTAGAGAACCCCTAAGGGGATAGTCTCTAACCGGGGCTCGATATTTATATCTCACTATTAGAGTAAGATATGCCTACAGCTAAGACTTAAGCATCGCCTATCTATAGCGTTCTATCTATAGATAGATAGCTAGACCGAGAGGTAGAATACTACCCTATAGTAATACTTACGAAGCTATATTAACGAGGACCCTAACAAATAGGTAGACCTCCTATAACTAGCCGAATTCGTACACAACAATAGTATATACTTATTAACTAAGGTCTTACTATATATAGCTATAATAGGCTAGAACGCTGCTCTACTATAATAACTATTTACCTCGCTCGAGGCCGAGCGTAAGGAAAGGGAAGCGCGTTAAGTACCTAAAACACTAGCGGCTATTAAGAGGGTTTAAAAGATACGAGAAATCTACGCTAAGATAGCCGAGAAGCTAACAAGGGCCTAAGAATACTAAAAGACCTACTATAACAAGCACTATACGCTAATAACCTTTAAGTAAGGCGATATAGTTATACTTAGTACGAAGAACCTCCGTATCCGTAAATACCTATCGCCTAATAGCAAAAGACGCCCTAAACTAGCACTACGGTTTATTAGCCCGTTCCGAATCCGAGAACCGAAGGGCAACGGCTAAGCCTATTAGTTATAGCTCCTACTATACTATACTATCTATAATACCTTCTATATCTCCCTCCTTAAACTGTATTACTACCGCGGAGACTCTAATAAAGAAGCCTCTACTAAATATAAAGACATACTAGCGGATAGTAAAAAGCTATAGTCTATAGAACCTATCCTAAAGTATCGAACTAGATAAGGCAAGAAGGAGTACCTATTAAGATAGTAAGGCTATTTGTCTAAATAGGACTCGTAGGAAGCGGAAGCCTCCTTTAAGGATATAACTAAGTTACTAGATAAGTATTAGACTAGTATAAAGAACAAGAGGAAGGCTAAGAGCCTATAATATCGCTAGAGAGACCTAGGCCTAATACTACCCCTAGGGTACTATTAAGCTAACTAATTAGAGGCAAGCAATTATTAGCAAAAGGATAATAAGACTATACTACTATAGTAAACGCGCACTAAGTATTAATAAGCGCACTATAACGTACTAACTAATCGCCTACTCTTTTAAGGAATCTACCTCTTTACTAGCGTATCCTACGAGGCCCTTCTTTTAATACTTAATTCGAGGCTATATAGTCGGCAAAGGCGGTATATATATAGGCGAATAGTACTAGCGATAATAACGATAGCGTCGTAGTACGAGCTAGCGGTATATTAGAAGACGGCGCGCGGCTATATTAGTAATAGTATTACTAAGTATATTACTAGTCGAAGAAGGAAATCGGAGGTAAGGTAAAGTTAGCGCTAAGACGGCTAGCGCCGCTATTATTAATATTACCTACTATTATCGCTATATCTATAAAGACAACCTTACCTATACTATAGCCTAAGGCCGGAGTATACTATACCGATTATATTAAAAGGGTTAAGCCGTTCGAAGGGCTTAAGGCTTAAAAGATTAAGCGATTAATAGACTAACTAAGGGCAAAAATATAGAGCTAAGCTAGCTAGGGTCGATCTTATAGATAATAGGTTACTCCTCGATCTTTCCGATCCTTTAAGCGAAGCAAACCTTAACTATTACACTTATAATAGCCTTTACTTATAGAAACTAGACGAACTGTGTTTTTAAAAAGATAAGATTAATTAATAATTAAAGGCTACTAAACCTAACTAATTAGAGCTAGCGAAACTACGATAGTAAATAAATAGCCCTCGTAATAATAAGAATAATCCCTCGGAAGCGAATATTACTAGATCTTTTAAGAGTAGACGTAAAGAACTCGAATAACATTACTTAGAACAGAGGCAGTGCTATAATACCTCGTACGCCTACCTATTATAGTAGGGAAAACGCGCCTATATTATTATTAGTCGATAGCCCTTAATTCTCGTAGATATATATTACTTTATTATATATAAGGATAGCGTAGTTAGAGTTAGACATTGTGTTAGAAGGTAAGGTTTAATATAGTTACATAATTAGGTAGTTAAGCGTTTAATTTAGCGCGGCTAAATAGCTTAGTTAATCTACTAAGTTAGTAGTAATAGAGGTTAAGATTAGAATATAGATAGGCTACGAGGGCGCGGCCTTTAGAAGGGAAGCGTATATTAGAGGATATACGTAATTAGTATATAACTAGTTCGAGTAAAGCTAGGGTCTTAGTACCTTAGGTAGGGCTTAGCGCTTAGCGTTAGGCTAACTAGCCTACCTTCCTCCTTCTCTTTCTAGATCTCTATCGAATACTATACTAACCTACTATTACCCTATCTACCTACTAATATAACCCTTCTTACATCCTTAGTATCCCGCCCTACGGGCGTCTAGCGCGTCTAACGTATAAGCGTAAGTATATATATCCTACTTACTAACTTCTTAGTAAATCTCTACTTTTAGGTCCTTCCCTACGTACTAAGCGTACGCGCTCGTATCCCGCTTATCCGCTATCTCGTAGCGCCTTTATCTCCTAGCTAACTTACGCGACGCGTATATACGAACTTGTTTAACCGCTTTTAAGTAAATATATTTCTTCTAGCTCTTCCCTATCTTCCGGTTCCTTCCTACTACTCGGATCTATCCTACGACTCTATATATCTCGCTTACTATCGTCCGTATACGCGTACGCGTAGTTTAGTATAGTCCCGTCGTTCGTATATTAATATATAAAGTATTATTCTACTATATATAGCCTTTATATAAGTCCCTAAGATATTACGTTATACGGCTAAATAGGTAGCTAACTAGGCGACCTGCTTCGCTAGGGGCCCCTACTACTAAGGCAACTTGAATCCGATATTACTTTATAGTATAGTAGCTAGCTTATAGGACTTATCGGTACTTTCTAGGTAGCTACTATAATAGATATAGTTATAAAAGCGGGAAATCGCTTCCCTATCCGATTTTATTAGGAATAGTATATCTTATTATCTCCTATATTGCTAAGGCTTAGAGAAGTAGCGAGGCTACGTAGAGGTCTAGACGCGAGACAGTAACCGAGGCTAAAGCGGGCTTGGCGCGCCTCGGCTTCCTTTTCGATCTTCTAGGACCTTGCGCGTCGCGCCCACATTCAATAAGGACGCCTATACTGCATCATTTGGCAGCGGCAACTCAGTTCAACCGACCTGGCCTAGCGTTAAGAAGAAACCAATGCTCTCGCTGGCGGCGCTCCTCTGAAAAGCGCCGCAGACGCCGCGGCCGCTGAGAACTGGGAACAGCGACAGCCCTGAACCTACCACTCCGGCGAAGACGAAGCGCTTGAGAAAGACGCGCAAGTCCAACACAGTCAAGCCTGATGGCGAGGCGGCCGACGTAGTCAAGGATCATAGCGAACCCGGCGACAGGGTGGAGGCGGATGAAGAAGGCACACTTGCGGCAATGGCCATGGACACCAGTGCATCTTTCTCGAGCTATGGGCAAGGTATGAGACAAGAGCCAGACAGACGCCCATAACTCAGCGGCATGAGCATACAGAAGAGGGAATCAGCATATCGGGTTTGTGGATGCGGCAAGATTGCCGTGTCCTGCGCCTCGCAATCCGAACTTCCTCAATGGTCACAACATGTCGCAAACGATGGAGTTGCAGACGGACAACAACAGCTCGTGCTGTAGTGAGGAGGATTCCAAGATGGAGCAGCAGAAGAGCAGCAGATCACCCAGTAAGTTGCGCACTGCGGAGGAGAGGAGGCTAATGAACTCGGACAGATGGTGCATTTAGACAACAGCGAGACAATTTGGGCAAGAGCCATTCCGATTTCCCTGGGTCTTGCAGTCTTCCAACGAAGCTGGTGTATGCTCTGGGTCGTGTGTCTCTATGACCCTGGCGGCGTGGATGGCGGCTTGTTCTGGGACTTGGGATGTGGAATCCTTGGCCGTGCACAGTTTCGTAGCACGTGTCCCGGACATTTGGCTCATCTGCTTCTTCAATCTGGCATAGGACATGTCTTGGGGGAAATGCGAGAGCCCTGCAACTTTCTTCGTCGCTTCGGCAGAACAATTGAATCTACGTGCTCCTTCATTTTCAGACGCTGGCATATGGCACCTCCTCCGACCCTTTTCTGGGCCTCCTTCTTGACCAGCCGCACGCTTGGCTGCTCGATTTGGCGTCATGTAAACGTCGGTAGACGAAGGATGGATCCTGGGAAGCTCGAAAGCAGCTGGAATGCCGCGTGCGGCTGTGGGCTCTGGTGATCTCGCCGAGTCGGACGTTGGTGGGGGCCGAAGTTGACAAGAGAAGTGATTGTGGCACTATCGAAGAACTCCCAACTGATGGAATTGGATCTGGTGCGGGCCATTTGATGATACCGGAGTCGTCGCCATTTGATGCCCACGCAGCCACCCTGGGATGTCAGTGCAGTTTCAGACACTATTTCAATGTCGAGCAAGCGAAGTCTGGGGGCATTTCTTTCGGGGATGGCATGCGCTGGCTCGGCCTTGTCAAGATTTCTCTGCCCGTATGCCACCAACCACTATGATCTCTAGCTGCGGTTTCTCCTTCGCCAATTGTCGCTACTCAAGAGCTCGCCGCTGTAACATCCATCGCGGCTCCCTTCCAAACTTCATTCAACGCATCAATGCAGACATGCTTCATCGCCCAGAGCGGTGCCCCGAAATTCGAAGCGAAACTCGTCAGATTCGCCGTTAGCGGGACGCGAAGAGAGCCCAGCATGCACGCGCGATTATCATAGAGTCCACCGCACCGCCCACCGAGATCATTCTTGCCCGTCAAGTGATGACGCGCAAACCGCAGGTCTTGGCGGCAGCCGCTCCCGGATCAGCGTGGGTCCTCTTCTGGATACCAGTCCAGGTATATTATGCCACTGCAACAAGCATGTTCTACTGGCTCCGATATATGGCGAAATTCAGATTGGAGAAAGCGTCCACTCTCTATTTCCTGTCGATCTTCTCCCATCCTTTGCCTTCTGTTCTTACACTCGCCTCTCCTGTCCCGTCTAGGCGCACGCTCAAGATGTCGTTGGGATTCACAAAAGAGTGGTACGAAGGCGAGAGAAAGAACATCCATCATGCTCGTACGGTAGTGGTCGACAGCAAGCCCTCTACCGTAGACGCGGAACCAGGGTGGAACTCGGTGCAGTCTCGTCGCACTCAGCACCGCATTACTTACGAAGATCCACCCAGATGGGAGCAGCAGGAGCGTGAGCAGCAAGTTGCTGTCCAGTATCATGGCTATGCGGCGCACATCAGATGGCGCACCAAAATTGTGGTAAGTCTTTCTCTCTCCTCACGGATGTGATGAGGAAGCATGGCTGAAGTCTCTCTTCTAACCCTTTGACACTCTAGCAAACTCGCAGCGACTCGCCTGCCACTGATGCTGCCCATTCTTCATCAGTATTCCTGCAAGAACAATGGGAGGACGAGATTGAGCTTGACTTCTCGCAATACTTTCGTGGCCTCGGTGATGCTCACTCAGTCTTTCCCGACCCTTCTCATCACAGCGAGCCTCAGCCTACGCTTCCATCCACCTTTCGTCCACCACTAGGACCAGCTCCACCAGCTCCGGCGTTACAGCCATCTGCACATCAACATCCCCTCCAACTTGAACATCATCCACCACGCCAGCAGCAGCACTCTCGCGAGCACCACCCACCTGGACACTACCAGTATCATCACTACAACCCGCTGTGGCCAGCCGATCGCATCACCTACGCCCCGGCACCACCACCAATCGAACCAGCGCGTCGCATCACGTACGCCACTGCACCACCGCCAACTCACCGCAACTCACACACACCTCGAGTGTTAGGCCCATTCATGGAGGAGTCCGATGATGATGCGCTCTTCGTTGGTGGTCCGCCTCCCTTCCCGCGAGGCAATGGTGTACGTCCTCCGACGAACGGAGCGCGAGTTCCAGAGGATGCGTACACCGACATGGCAGCACCTCCGGCTCAGCAAGCACCACAGAGGAAGAGGGGACGTAGGGGTAAGGGTGGAAGAGCTGCCGCTACTCCACAGGTGGATGTTGGCGATGATGACATCTATTATGCGTGAGCGTGATGTGTTGGGGAGATGAGCATTGGAATGGAAAGAGAATTGCATAGCAAGGGCATGTGATGGCATGGGAGTTGCATGACGAGGTATGGCATAGTGCGGCGTGGCATGGCATGGCAATGTAGGTAGATTCCGAATGGCAGCAGCTTGCAAAGACACCATCCCATCATTTACCTCTTCGCAGCGTTTGCAATTCATTCCGCCTGCGACCGGACCTCGTTGTGTTTCCACAGTTACAATACGAATAAGCATCCCCATCTCGTAGTGAAAGTTCGGGAACTTCTCCGGTGATGAGAGTGTGCTGTCAAAAGCACTACGAAGGTTTGGAGAAGTCTCATCGCGAGCAGCTTCACAGTCGGGCATTTCAAAATTCAGAGCTGCCGCAGTCCAATGTATTTAGAACATGACAACCTTCGACTATGATACCTACCATACATGGCTGCTTTCCCAACTGCTTGTAGGAGCTTGTGTCCGATGTCAACGTCTCTTGGGTCGCGAGATGTGAGCTGGGTCGCATAATATGCACTCGAGAGACTGAGGCCATGCAGCAGCGAACATTGGCATTGTCACGCAACGACATGTTGCCAGGCGCCGACTTCTTGATCTTGAAGGGTTGACTTTTCAACCCGGCGTCGGGGAAAGAGAGAGAGGACACCGGGTCCGGCATGGATGGAAAAGTGTAGCTGGTTCTGAGCAAGAGAAGAGCGCAAGATAGTATAGAAGAGTGCCTATTAGGTCAGCGATGCATTGCACTCTACAGATCGAGTCGGGAATCCAGCGGACTTGAACGCTTGGTCTGGACATGAAAGTGTGTCTGATTGCGATTTGAGAGGAGCAGGATGTGCAGAAAGTCAAGGCTGTAGAGCTCGTACGGGTAAGACTCCCGAGACCGGCCTTTCCAAAATGATGGACGTCTACAATGTCTCCTCGTTCCTTTCGCAATGTCATCTCGCAGTTGTCAGAAGAATCCCGGTTGTACTGGTGTATCTGGGTGCGATTTTTAGAGGAGCAGGATGTGCAGAAGGTCAAAGCTGTAGAAGTCGTACGGGTGAAGTCTAGAGACAGGCCTGTTCAAATATGTAGACTTCCTTTCCCAATCTCGTCTCGCATTTGCTTGCCAAAAGTATCTCGGCTGCACTGGTCTTCTCGAACGTCAGGCATGCTTGGTCGGGGCATGAAAGTTGTGTCTGATTGCGATTTTGAGAGGAGCAGGACGTGTAGAACAGAGACGAGCCTTTTCAGGAACGTGGACGTCTGTCTTGTCTCTTGCTTCCGTTCCCAAACTCGGTTCGCAGTGGCCTGCTAAAGGAATCTCGGCTGCACTGGTCTTCTCAGACGTTAGGCACATCGTAGGCATCAAGGAGTGTATCGGTGTCGTGAAGGCTCCCGTCAACAGATCTCGTGAGATTGCTGCAGATGGTCAAAGATGTGCCATCTGTGCGAGCATGTTGGTGATGTGCTTCTGGCATAGCCCATTGTCCTCTGCGGATGGTGCTCTTCCGCAATCCCAATGCTCGTGACAATCCTTGATGCATGCCTCAGACATGCCATAGGCCCATGCTTTTCCGAATACCCCAATGCCGTGCGCATTGTCGTCAAGCCCGACTCGAGATTCTTGTCCGTAAATGCGAGCGAGTTTTCACCGAGCTCCATGTGGCGAAGGAAATGACACAGCAAGAGCGGACTGCGCTGGATGAAGGTCGGTATAAGAAGGAAGAGCATGGAAAGCGAATGCCTAAAAATGTGACCTTTGGCTCAAGCACGCTGTGAGACTGAGGGATGAAGAATTGGCCCGGGAGATAGTAGGAAAGATGAGTGATGGAAATGATCCCCAGAGATGCGAATTATATCGATGTCCAGGCTCAATTTCTTCAAGGTCTTCCCTCCATTCCATAACCTGTTCATGTTTCCCAACTCATCCTCAGGCAACTTCTCCAAAACTCGTTCATCGTCTTTCGTTTCTTCGCCCGAAGTCTTCCCAGCTTGAACACAGGCCCCAAACAATTTCCCCAAAACGTGAGGACTCCCAGCGCCAATGGCATGCAGACAGTGAATCCAAACCAGCCTCCAACTCGCATGTTCACCTCCAGCTTCAAGCCGTCTGTTCAAGCTCCTTCTCACACCCCACCGCTCTTCCGTCCTCGCCGAATCCAAGCTAGACTCCAACTCGTATGCCCACCTCCAGCCTCAAATCGTCGTTTCAACCTCACTGTCGCGCCGCATCGCTCTTCCTTCCTCACCGAATCCAAGCCAGACTCTCAACTCGTATGTCCGCCTCCAGCTTCAAGCCGTTGTTTCAGGCTCACTCCCGCACGCATCGCTCTTCCGTCCTCGCCGAAGCCAACCCAGACTCCAACTCGTATGCCCACCTCCACCTCCAGCTTCAAGTCGTCGTTTCAGCGCCACCCTCGCACTACACCGCTCTTCCCCCCTCTCGTGTCTTCTGGACGGCTTTTGGATGGCCGATGTTGCCTTCAGCGCTGGAAGAGGCTAGTAGGTTAGATGGCGCATGCGCGACGAAGGCAGGGAGGGATGGCTTCAGCATAGAGGGAGCGCGGAGGGCAGCAGCATCGTGGCGAGTAATGCGCGCGCCATTGTCGTGACGGTGCGCTCGTCCGGGTGGCGTTCAGTGCGGACGTCGGCCGTCGCTGTACTGTCAATGACTATGAAATGCGCCCGCTCGATCTCCGTTTCGAAGCGCCGTAGCGACATTGCGTCGCATCATGTCATTCAAGAAGGTCTAGAGCTGTTCATCTCGTCTCTCGGAAGGTGTTCGGCGCGGAATCCGGACATTGCTGGTAATGCCATGCGCGCGCTCGATCTCGAACTCGCGCTCGAACTTGGTTTCGAGGCGCGCTTGCAGGGAGGATGCGGAGGTTCAAAGTCGATGCGAGCGGTGCCATTGCGACATTGCGTCGCATCATGTCGTCGCAGAAGGCCTGGGGCTAATCGTCACATCGCTCAGAGATGCTCGTGGCGGCAGTCAAAGTTGATGCGCGCCTCATGGCGATTCATATTGTCTGCGATACTCGGTGGTGCTTTGCGGCGGCGGCACGGCTCGGCTCGGCGCGAAACTCCGCTTTCCTCGGAGGTCTCCTTGGCTGTGCTGTCCTCCATCCTCCATCTTTCCATCCTCCTAAGGTTCCGTAGCAACACCATCAAAGATCATTTGTCTATTGTGCCATGGACCCATTGTCGCATTGGCGATATCGAAATCTCGGCTGTTCTTTGACGTCTCCTTGTTCCTCGATGCTTATCCCGCATCGCTTCCCTCCACAATGACATGCCTCGCTGCTCTTTCTTGCCTCGTGGTATTGTCCCTCTGCACTGCGCATTGTTCAGGATGCCCATCCCAGGCCATTTCCGGTACTCGGCCTTTGTTCCATCCTCGATCGAGCGTATAAGTGCTCTGCATTCTCCCATCCCGCGCAACCCGGACATGAACACATTACCAATCCACGAGAAGACATACAGCTCAGCATGAACTCTCTTTTCCGAACCAGTAACAGCGCCCCACAGGCGGACGAGGAACTCCTCACTACACTCACTCAAGAAGCCTACGCTTACCGAACAGTGCTCGACCTCACAAAGTCCTCGCCATCAAGCAACACCATCGAAAAGCTGCAAGCGGCCAGTGAGCGCCTACACCATACCCTCGCTACCCTCGACCTTGACAGCAAAGCCAAAGTAACCCAACCCCTTGACCAAGCTCGTCTCGAATGCGCCGAAACCGACGCAGCGCTCGCCGAATACCATCGCCGAAAACTTCTGAATACCAAATTGAACCTCGACCAAGAACTCGACGACGATGCCGACGCAACCCGCCATCTCCAAGCCCGTCTCCACACTGCTCTCCAAGAGCTCGACGACGATGCCGACGCAACACGCCATCTTCAAGCCCGTCTCGATGCCGCACTCCAAGAACTCGACGATGACGCCGACGCATACCAGGCTCTTCAAGCCGAAAACGAAATGCTCAGGAGCCGCGACGCTGAATTTTTCCGTCATGAGTTGGACAGATATTTCGAGAGACCAGCTGAACAAATCCCGCCTATGACTCGCGAACGCGAACTTCCCGCGCAGCCTGCGTCCACGACTGCGGGAATACACGCAGCGGATCAGTGGTGGAGAGAATACAGAGCTGAAGTCGAAGAGATGGTCCGACGGAAGAGATGGGGTGGAGAGCGGCCGAGGTGGATGTGGTTTTCGATTAGATAAAATACACACATGTAGAAGTACAATGGATGTTGCTGTCCAGCACGAGCTCCGCTGTTCCAGTACAGATCCTGAAGAGATGCCTAGAAATACTGTTCTTGACTCAAGCGCTCGGCAGTGCGCTTCTGATATCCACTCCACCACACATAGTAGCCGGAGAATGCCAGCATGAGTATGATCGGAATGGCGTATCGTGAACCAGTGGAGTGAGTAGGAGGCTCCTCATCGTCAGGCAGTAGGTCCGGCAACAATAGAAACTCCTGACTTCCCTCCAGCAACAAGCCCTTAATATCCTCTGCTGAAAGAGTCCTTCCCTCTCTCCGCAACTGCTCAACACCTTTCCCGAACTGGTCGATTCTCTGCAGAATGTTGACACGAATCATCTTTTCCAGAACTGGCTTCCACCATTCCGTGAGGGCAACGTCCTGGAAAGGAGCTACATCCGTGACACCACTGGAATCACCCGCCATGGCTGCTGTCTTCAGGTTCTGGAAGTTTTCGTAATGCGAACCTTCTTCCGTACCAGGTTCTTTGAGGAGACGTCGCACTGCCGAAAACTGGCCTGCGAAGTCTGGATGGCGTCGATGGATTTTCGCAAAGGATAGGGACATCAATTCATTGTAATCACCTGTGGCCGCATCCCGGAAGTGTTCGATTTGCTTGAAGTGGAAGGTGAGGTCGGTGCGTTTCGTGTAGTAATTGGAATCGAAGTATTGATCGCCGAGTGCGTTGTACAACTCTTCTTCCAAGGTGGGAGATGAGAAGAACATAGCTCGCAGGATGGAGAACACTGGACGAGTGATAGTGCTGATTTGGATCCGCAGACGGAAGCGCCAATTCAGTTCGGACCATGGGGTGTGCTGAATGACGGGGGAGTAGAACGCTACGAGGCGATATTTCCACAAGTACGTGGAAGCTGGTTCGCCGCTGTGGGTGATATGAGAACCGAGATTGTGGCGCACAGAGTTCAAAGCAGTGTAGACGCCGTGGCTGAGAAGTACGGAAATGGTCTTGTTGATACTGTCTTCGACATTCTTGACAGCTTTCGTGAACCCGGTCATGTGTACCGCAAAGTCAACGGCTTTCCGGCGAAAGCGTCCTTCTTCCTCGTCGAAGTCGGAGCCTAGATGGGAGTCGTGAATGCTCTCGTTCTCTGCCGGCTTCCAGCAGCCCCATTCTGTCCGAGTCTTGTCCAGCTCAAACTTCGGATGGATCCTGGAGACCGAATCCCAGGGCCACTCAATCATTTCGGTCATGCCTGGTCGAAGCCTGCATGCTGCAACAAGACCTTTGTATGCGCCTGTCGCTGCATGATTGTAGATGTTCGGAAGCTCCGCGCCTGAGTAGTCTCTCACAGTGGCGGTGTCGTTCAGGAACTGGTTCCAATCCTTGACGAAGTGCGAACTTCCGGGCAGGCCTGGTCCTGGAGAGAGGATGGCGATCAGAATGACCAACGTAAGCGAACAGCCTATGGCGGTCAGGGCTCCGCTGATGACGAGATGTAGGGATGTGCGGTGTCGGGCCTGGTAGCTCGCAGAATGTCCGCGGAAAAAGAGAAGGGAGCAGACGATCAGCAGCAACATGTAGAAGATGCAGAGCATGCAGACGATGTTGGCGAATATGGCCAGCCTGGAGTTGTCTGATGTGCCGAAGAACCAGAATGTGATGGCGAAGATGAGCCAGCTGATGTGCGGGACTCTATGGCCAGCCGCCAGCTTGCGCATAGCGTTCATGACACGTTTTTGGGCGGCATTGCGCATGAAATTCATGATCGGCCTCATGATGAATGCGCCAGGATGTGATTTTCTAGAAAGCGTATGGAACTCAGCAGTGAATCTCCAACGGACGCTGGTGGGCCTACATGTGTGTATGGCGTATGCACGGTACTTTGGCGGAGGCTGAGACGCATGTCTTTGATCTTGCAACATGTCTGCGCGGTGGCGGTGGTGTTGATGCGAAGGTGTTGCTCAGAAAGCCAAAGAATGCCACAACAGCATTTATTGCACGGGCATTGTCTCGTACAATGAATGTCTTTGTTTGCAGGCCGTCCAGGGCTTCGAGTGAGGCCTTGCAAATTCAGTCCCGATCCATATGGCGAAACATGGTGCAACCTCCTCGGCGCAGCGCAGTGACGGAGGCTGAAGGTCTCGAGAGGCCGCAGGTTCAAGATGGCCATCGTTTGGGACCGGCATTCCTCTGACACCGCGACAGTAGTTTCGTTGACACCGGCATTCGGGAAGAGCTGTGCGTTGGCGTGAGCTGCAAATATCCATCATAGTACAGTTGGCGGAACGAGGATGTGCGAGAGTAGTATTGATCAGAGGTGGACAGCTTTTTTCTACCGGGTAAATACTCAAATGGGACACATTGGCATAGTAATTACTCGGATAGGATCGGATTGGCAACATTGGCTAGCATTTCTTAAATGGGAATATTCTAGCACATTAGTATAGACATTGGCATAGTAATTACTCGGATAGTAAACATTGGCATAGTAATTACCTATATAGCATTATACTATTTTTATCAATTTCTATATTTATAGAGCCTTACTAAGTGTATAGAAAAGCGGCAAAGATAATTATACTCTAAGTAGTATACTCTAAATGTCTTCTAACTAGGCACGTAGGTAGTAGATAGAAGGACATTACTAGGGAGTAGGGGAGGGAGTTAGGGGGTAGTATATAAGACGGGTAGATATAAGAAAGAGATCTAAGACATTTGTATATCCGTAGCGAGTATCTATAAATACAGAAATTCTATCGATACTAATATCCTTCTACTTTAGCCTAGTTAGTACTTAAGAGATATTATTAAAGCTAGCGGTAAGCAGTCTACTCTCTCGAAGGCCTAGTAGTAGCTACGTATACGCTAGATATAGTAGAAGTCGTTAGTCGAGTATTAAGAGGATGTCGTATACTATTTCTATATTCGTAGCCGCTCGCTACGAATATAGAAATAATATATTATTTCCGTTATAAACCCTATATATTAACGCCTACCTTTACTTTAAATAGGAAACTTAATCGACCTGTTTCCCTTTAATCGTTCGTTCTACTATTATTAGTTAGTAGGGTTAGGTACGGTTATATTCGGGTAGAACTCACTTATAACTATTGTCGTATAGAGCAATAATTACTATATCTATAGTAGTTGCTACTAAATATAGAAATCCTAATTACTTTACTCGAGTAACATTACTTCGCTATAGCCTATAGCTAATTACTAATCGCCTAATCTAAGCGTAAGCCCTGCACTAAGCCTTACTATTATATTAATAATAGAATAATAGCGATAGGACTCTCTCGATAGTATAACTTTCTACCGTTTCTTCTTCTTCCTTCTTTTCCTTTCTTCCTATAGATATCGTATATACCCTCTTACCCTTACCTACGATAATACCTTATATATAAGAACTACGTTAACGGTATAGAAAGTAATATAGGCGGCCCCTTCTTCTCGCCTACGGGTGCTAGTTACCCTTTCTTTAGCTAGGTATAACTAATCGCTCTTTATTAAAAGTAAGAAATTAAAGACTAATATACCCTTAGAGCTCCGACGCCTACCGCCGCCGTACTAGCCGCCGCGCTATCCTATAAGTTCAAGTTTCTAGCTATTCGCGAGTTTAGAAGACAGTTATACTAATCGCTTACTTAGTCGCCGCGCCGCCGAGCATTTAGCTACCGCCGCTACCGCCCGCCGCTTAGTTAATACCGCTCGGTTCCGGGCTACGCTCCTACTCCTACGCTAGCGCCGCTAGCAGTAGCAGCAGTAGTAGCAGTAATAGTAAGAAGAGTATAGACCTATCGAGTTTATTCGTTAAGTTCGTATATACTAATAGTCTACATAGCGACTAAATTATAGTCGATACTAGTAGTAACGACAAACAAGTCTTATAAGTTCTAGCTTTCTTTCTTCTATCGATTATCTAACTTAGTTAAAGCTTATTATTCTAATATGTCGATATATAGGTAGAACGACGGCTATATTGTCCCGCTACCTAGCGGTAAGGAAACTCTAATATATGTCTAATTTAATTAACTATTTAAGCTTTATAGTATACTAACCTCGGTATATAGTAACGACGACGACGACGACGACGATAATAAGGCTAAGCCTCTCCCTCCTATTACCTCCCCCTCTCCCTCCCCTCTACCTACTACCGCCGCCCTACCTGCCGCTACCCCGTCTACCGCCGCTACCTTCGTACTAATCGTCGCGCCTCCTAAGGTACTAACCTTCCCGAGTAAGACCCTAGCCGACCGCGCTAGCACTAGTACTAGCACTAGCACTAGTACTAGTAAGAAGCGCCGCGTTAGTCGTCTAGTAAAAGCTAGTAAGAATATTATAGTACTTTGCCGCCTAATAGCCGTTAATTAGTAGTAGTCGGTACCGGAGAGTAAGTAGCTTTATATATTAATCGAACTAGTATATATTATACTCTTACTAACAATGTCTTAGTGTTCGAAGGCCGCTAGAAGATCTAGTCGCATATCGGCCGTATTATAGAGATCGCTAGCCGCCGCCGCTACCGCCTATATCTCGAGTATATTTAGTTAGGCCTTAAGTGCTACGAATACGCGACCGATGCCTTCGGCAAGTATCGCAAGTATACCTACTACATTTAGGCAAATAATCCTTATACAGATCGCGCGTCGCCGCCTTGCCTATCGTCGGATAGCGAGGATAAGGATAATAATAATAATAATATTAATAATAATAATATTAATAATAATAATAATTAAGCGCTAGGTTCTTTGTTTCTTTTTTTTTCTTAGTTTAGCTAGTTATAGGTTCTTAAGGCTGCCTTGTCGAAAGACGAGGTCGTAAGACCTCTATAGCATATTATAATAGCGCGCTACTACGCTATTTTAAATGAAAGTTTACTGTCTAGCGCTAGCCGCTATTGCTACTAATCGTCGTATTCTCTCTCTCGTCTACTATTATAGTTAGCTAGTATGCGCTATACTGCATTCCTTATTATATATCTAAGTAGCGCTAATTCGATTGAATTTCTGTATTTAGTTAGCTATATACCCGCTAGTGCCCGTAGTTATCGACTAATAGCGAATTTCTATATCCGTAGGAAGGTAATTCTTGTCTAGTATTCCTAGACCTATAGCTATTATGTCTAGTGCCGCTGCTACCTAGACTTGTTACTTAGCTTCTAATCTACTGCTAGTTGTCCTAATCTTAGGCTATAGCTGCTCGTAATCTAGTTGCTTACTACTTGCCCCTCGATGTTAATGCCGATAGTTTAGATTTTCCGTATTTATAATGTCTCTACTACGGATATAGAAAATCTAAACACGTTATTATTATTGCCTAAGGCGATACTACGCTAGTAACTATTTAACTATCCCTTTTTCGAGCTCTTTTAAAAAGAGCACTAATGCTCTCCTTCTTAGTAGTAGTCCGAATATTAGTACGCTAAAACCGCTCCTCTAGGGATGCCTTATCGCTAAATAGCGTAGCTATTGTACTACGGTATTGCTCGTTAGCTAGGAAGATATTTATCTCTGTATTTAGCGCAAACTGTATAGTCTAGCCTTCTTGTTCCTTATATAGGAAGCCCTAGGCGTCCTTTGTAATATATCGTCGTCGCTTAGTATATACGCTACGGGTATCTATCGCCGGTAGCTATATAGGATATTACTAGTATATACTAGTTATCCTAACGCTAAGACGACCTATAAACTTATAGATGTTGCTATATACCTCTTTAACTAAGCCTAGCTTTAAGTCTATATCCTATTCGTCTATCTCGTATAATCTATATATATCGTCGGAGTTCGAGTTCGTACGTAGTAGCCCTGCGATTATATCGGCGAATGCTCTTTAAAACAATAAGGCTTCCTCGTCGTCGGTAGGCTCGAGAGATTAATAGCTAGATTCTGCCTTATATTAGATATTCCGCGCCTATATAACCGTATAGCCTACGTTAGGAAAATAACTAAGGACTGCAAGCTAGCTTAATACTATACTACTATATAGGTTGACTTAGATCGGGAGTAGCCCTCTCCGGATTCTCTCGATATAAACTAGTAGAGGGATGTTATCGCGTATTATATTATCGTATAGATGTTTGAATTCTTCGATAGCAGTCTTCTTAATAATACGCGTGCCGTATTTCTGTCCTTACGTAGACTTTGCCTTACTAGATATATAGGCTATAATAAAGTGCTCGAGCTATAATCTAATGCTTACGCTTAGTAAGTCTAGTCGCCGCTATGCTATATTCGCTGCTTCGTCTACAATCCTTTAATTATAGATTCGCTCTTCTTCTTCTTCTTACTATCGAGCTCGATATTCTTCTATAGATATTTGTATTTTAGCTATATAGGCTTCTCTACGGGCTTATATCTAAGCCTCTAACTAGGCTACCCTTATATCTAACTCGGTATCCGCTTATAGCCTCTTAGCCTGTTCCTTCTTAATAAGTGGTTTATTAGCTTCGGCCTTCTGTTACTATATAACGCCTGCTTTCTTCTCTGCTTGCGTTAGCCTAGTAAACTTGTTCTCTATAGTAAAGCCGAGTCTCCGCTCGTTTTCCGTAATTGTAGCTCTAGTATCCTCGAGTATAAAATAATATCTCCGACTTCGAGAGGCTACTTAGATACTAGTGCGGGACGCTACTATACTCTATTGTGCTATTGCGGCGCGAGTTGTAGTAGTTGTCTTTACCCGTTTCTATAGGCCTAGACTAGTACTAGACGTATATACCTTTCGCTTCTTCGTAGTATTCTATAGACGGACTATTAAGTATCTAGTTAGCTTCTTCTTAGTAGTAGTATAGAACTTGTCTATTATCGCTACTAACCTCTGCTAAGAAGTAGCTATCCGGCTAATTCCCGACCGTACTATCTCTAGCCCTACCTCTTCCTCTTATTATACTACTCTCGTCGACGCTTATTTATTTTACTACCTAACTTTGTCGAACTGCTTACTCGCAGACTTACGGGCCTTCGTAGCAGTAGCTTAGTTAAGCTTCTTCTAGCGTTTATTCGCTTTAGCTACTACTAGATCTTAGTCGACTTGTATAGGAAGAATACCTTTACCGATAGAGATACTAGACTCGGATTGCTAGAGGGCTTTAGCTATAAAGCGATCGCGATATACCTATATATCTCGAGCGGTTATAGCCTTAAATTGCTTTAGTATACGTCTCGTAAACATTGTATCGTTATCCGAGAAGTAATCCTTATCTTTACTAGCCTCTTATCTAAGTTCCCTACGCGCTTAGCGGTTAGTATTGCTTGTATTAACTTCCTTTCGGTGCCGCTAGATATAGAAGTCTACCCTATTACAGACAATAGATTGCTCGAAGCTAGATAATCGTAATATCTCGTATCGGATGCTATCCTTGTCGCTCTTGTTACTACTTAATAGCTTGCCTATACTATAGGTGTTTTCTTCTTCTCTATTGCTGCTACTACCGCTACTATCGCCGTTATCGTCTAATTCTATAACATATAGCGTACCGTCGTAGTTGATCCGCCGGCGTTTAGATTGTTTGCCCTTCTGTTTGCGTTTATTGCTAATAGGATGCTCGCTAGTCCTACGCCGCGCGTATGTCTTCTTTATATAGCCCTTGCTATCGAGTCTATGCTCTTTGCAAATAGAACACGTCTTTATAGGCCCGGCCTTCCCGCTTTTAGACCTTAGCTTATGCTTCTTACGCTTACGAGCCTTCTTAGGTCGACCCTTAGTCTTTACGAGTAGTAGAGGTTTAGTAATGCTATCGGCTAAAATCTAGTTATATATTATTAGGTATAGGATCCCTAAGTAGGTGTCGAGGTATAACGCCTAACTATACGCTTCGTATATGTAATCTTCTAGGTCGTTCGAGATTAAAGGCTCGTTCTTAAAGTAGCGGATAGCGATATACGTATATTCGTACGGCATTCGCCTATCCTAAAATGCCTTATAGCTATATGTTCGCATATTAAGATTAACGATATAAGACTCTTTCGATGCGCTACTCTTAATTACTACCTTACTAGCTACCGTTAGTAGACAATTCTACCTAGAGCGCGATTTATATAGGTATCGCTACTATTCCTCTCTATAGTAGTCTAACTAGCGAATTAACCGGAAAGTACGCTACCGTCTTTCGTAATTCTCGACTATTAATCTCTCCTATATTGCTTAGTAACACTAGAATACGGTTATCTCGCGCTCTACTAGGAATTTATTGTTTATAGACTCGGAATTATTCGAAGTTAGGTATCTAAACCGAGGGTATTCCTCTAGTAGGGCGTAATATATTGTCTACCGAGACGTATTAATACTTTCGAAGTATAGCTCGAGTTCTACTGCCTCTCTAGCCCGGCTCTTACGCTTTTCCTATAGTATCTCGTATAGTATTGCTAACTTCTTAGCCTTAAAAGGAATCTCCGTTGCGATCGTAGCGAGGTAGCGGATAGCATTTGCGATCGTAGGGCCGAAATGCTCCTCGAAGTTCTCTACTAGATACTGTATATAGTAGTAGTAATATATACGACGCCTACTATATACCTTAGTTACTATAGGAATTAAGCCTTTCTACCGATCGCTAATAAGGGCCCTATATTCTATAGTAGACATTTCGTCTATAATTTACAATTGTTCCTTAAAGTGCTTAAGAAACTAGGACTAGGTTTCTTCTAACTCGGAACGTAAATAGCACTATACTATAATATATACTTAGTTCTTAGCGTTAATGCTAGCGATAATAAGGATAACGCTACCGTATATACTAGACATATAGCTACTATTAAGGGTAAGTAGCTTACGCAGATGTCGAAAGCTACGTAGGCGTACGTATAGGAATATAGTAGATACCTAATATCGATCCTTATAGTCTGTCTATAGAGTATAGAAAGCTCTAGTATATATATTGTCTATACCTTATATTCTATCTATTGCGTTAAATAGTAGTCTAATCTTCTACTACGACTCTTACTCTAAGCTAACAAGTTTATTCAAATACCGTCTCTTTATCCGAAATGCTTATATATAGCTAATCTTATTAAGATACTAGTTCTACTCCGCGCGTCGGAGTTAATTTAGTACGAGTCGCTAATCGGTAGCAATAGCGTCGATATAGTGCCTAAAGAGTAGACCTACTCTATAGTTCCTCGGATTCTTATAGTATATTGCTAGAGAGTATTCGTGTTCCTTAAGAACAAATACCTAGACCTCCTTTCCGTCGACCCTCTTCCTATTATAGCGGAGTAAGACCTTAAACATATATTAATTCCGCCTATCTATATCGGTTGTATAGTACTAGCGATTGCTTAGACAGACGTACTCTTTGCGGGTTGGCTTAGATAATCTTGCAAATAAAGCCTAACCTCTCTATACTATATACTAGTCGAATACCTTTACTATAGTCTATATATCTAGATAGCATTAGTCGTAGGCAAGTAGAGGAGGGGCTAAGCCTCTAAGCGTCGATAGTGTATTTATACTCGTAGGAGGGAAGTATTCTAGTACTAGGATTAGCTTGTCTAGTCGTAGGGTTAGTAGCTATTATAGTTGTCGTATTGTTATAGTAGTAACGAAGCGTATAGAGGACGCGATATAGTTATTTAACGTATTTAATATAGAATTAGGTAAGAATTGGCCTAGGTCTTAGCTAGCCTACTACTCTATCTCCTCTACCGTATTCGTATCCTTCCTATAACGCCGATACGACGCGCTAATATAGCTAATAACGCGCCGAAAGCTATATCGACAGTATCGAGATATGCGATTACAACCCTAGAGCTATTACTATAGGCCGAGCTAGCTGATTTCTACCTAGCGCTACTATTAGCATTATTCTACCTTAACGTAGTGTTTCTAGACTAGACGCGTACTATAGATACACTCTACCGAGATGTAATTAGTATATAGGAATATAAGGAAGCATTTATTGCTCTATACTAGACAGGTCTCGTCCGGAGATTCGTATACAAACTAGACTCTAATTATGCGATAAACATTATCCTAGCAAAGTAGGAAGACGGCGTCCGGGTCGTCTATTTTACGGATTATTCTTCTTCTTATATAGCGGTAGTAGCGAGTCCTCGGTATCCGAAATTCGTACCGGGTACGATATACGTCGATATAGTCTAGGCATATAATGCCTTTATCTATTAGGTTATACTTCCGAAGGGATAGGCGAATACGACGGAAATATATAATACGGCGCCGCGGAGTATTTTATCGTACCTAAAGCTTAGATATAGCCGATCGAAGGACTATATATTTCGTATTATTATCCGGTATTAATACGAACACGAAGGGGGTAGTACTAAAGTTCGATGGTTTATAGAGTATATATATAGAGTCTAAGTATTATATAAGCAGGCGAGGCGTAGCCGAATTTCTGTATTCTAAGCGACTTACTATAAATATAGAAATCTATAACTCGACCTAATACTCGGTCCTAGATTATACCTAAACTAGTATCGTTATATTACTAACGACAAAGCTAAATCGGCTTTAAGCAAGCGTAAGCAAGCGAGGCGTAGCCGAATTTCTGTATTCTATACGATTAAAACTCGATATAATGCTCGGTCTTAGATTACACCTAAATTAGTATCGTAACATTACTAGCGACAAAGCGGAACCGGCTTTAAGCAAGCGTAAGCAAGCGAGGCGTAGCCGAATTTCTGTATTCTATATAACTTGCTATAAATACAGAAATTCAAAACTCGATATAATGCTCGGTCTTAGATTATACCTAAACTAGTATCGTTACGTTACTAACGACAAAGCTGAACTAGCATCGTTACGTTACGTCCTACTATCGAAACCTAACGATACTAAGACACCGTTATTACTTAGCTACTAACTAAGACTATAACTAAAGAGCTATACGCTAAAGCCTACGCCGACAGCAAGCGTCCTATAACTAAAAAGCTATGCGCTAAAGCCTACGCCGATAGCAACTAAGACTACGACTAAGACTACGACTAAGACTAAGACTACAACTAAAGAGCTATACGCTAAAGCCTACGCCGACGGCAAGCGTCCTATAACTAAAGAGCTATACGCTAAAGCCTACGCCGATAGCAACTAAGACTACGACTAAGACTATAACTAAAGAGCTATACGCTAGCGCCTACAAAGACCCTAACTAAGCGCAGTAGCATTTAGATTCCGTAAAGAGCAAGAGTAGAATTTAGCAAGAGCAGCATAGTTTTAGCAAGAGCAGTATAAGTTTTAGCAGGTTTTAAGAATAGCAGCATAGATTTTAGTAGGTTTTAAGAAAAGCAGTATAGATTTCATTAGTTTATTAGACAAGCAGCATAGATTCCTAGCTAGAGGACCGGGCTTTTAGTCGAGGAACTATTAGCCCTAGTAGTGCTAGAAGGGCTAGCAGTACTAGTAGTAGCATATTCGGTAGATCTCCGTAGCCCTATAGCGTAGTACATTTGCCGCCTTGCTTCTAGCCCTTACTGCTATACTAGCTGCCTTTAGACGGCGAAGGCGGAGGTGTCTCCCCTAGATAATTCCCCTATATCCGCCTATACTGCTCGCGCCCCTTCTGCCGCTACCTCTCTTCTTCTACTATACGCTCTCGGTTGATTGCTGCTTAGGCTTTAGCCTCCGTGCCTAGACTAACTTAGGTACCGCTAGAGCCCTACCGAACAGCTCTCTGTATTTCGGCGTCGATTCGGGCTACCCGGGCCTAAAGATCTCGTATATTTAGTAAAGACATTAGCGATTTAATAGCTGTCTTATAAGGGCTGTCTTAGTAGCTATCTTAGTAAGGGCTGTCTTAGTAAGGGCTGTCTTAGTAAGGGCTGTCTTAGTAACAATATAGAGTATAGAGAAGTAACGAATGCTTTATATCTCTAGAGAATACTAACTGCGACCTAATGTTTGCTATAAACAACCTCTATACTAGCAATCAAAAATAACCTCGAAGCTAGTAGTTATAGGTATACTATTACGCATTACCTAGAGACACCGTATATCGCCTACTAGCAACTAGTATACTGCAGCAACAAACCTACGTAGTATAGACGGCCGTATTATTAGACAACGGTAGCGAAGATATTATATCCTATAAATATAGAAATTCGCTATTAGTCGATAGATGCGGGTACTAGCGGGTATATAGCTAACTAAATATAGAAATTCAATGTCAATTAAAAGCTACAATAGCTAACCCTTAACTTCTTTAACAATAAAGGACAGTACTCGCAGTATCGCTAGCGAACGCGGAATTAGTATATTAAGAGAGCTATACTACGGATACAGAAATTCGATTTTTAGCCGCCCCCTTATTAGCATTACTATCTATTTAACCTAGTTATATTAAGAGGGTTAAAAGGTAAGTGTTTCAGTTATATTAAGAGGGTTAAGAGGTAGGTGTTTACTAGTAGCGGATGTTATTAAATAGCCTGTACCTTATTATTAGATAAAAATGGAAGAGGAGGTATAGACACATCTCTAACTCCGCCGCCTTCTTTATAGCTAACTACCGCTGCCTCCGATAGCTAACGAACTACCGCCGCCTTCTTTATAGCTAATATAGCTAACCTCCGCCGCTTCTTTATAGCTAACCTCCGCCGCCTTCTTTATAGCTAACTACTGCTGCCTCCGATAGCTAACTACCGCCGCCTTCTTTATAGCTAACTACCGCTGCCTCCGATAGCTAACTACCGCCGCTTTATAGCTAACTACCGCCGCTTCTTTATAGCTAACTACCGCTGCCTCCGATAGCTAACTACCGCTACTTCTTTATAGCTAACTACCGCTACCTCCGATAGCTAACTACCGCTACTTCTTTATAGCTAACTACCGCTGCCGACTAGACAAAATAGAAAGAGCAGCAGAAGAGTAGGATACTAAGCAATAGAATAGAATTACTAAGCAAAAAAAAAAAAAAAGGCAAGGCTAGAGCAAAACACTAACCTTCTAATACCTAGAAATAGACCCCGTAGTAGTTCGGTTTCCGAACTACTAAACGTATATAGTTTGGTTTCTTAGCGGCGAACTAGCTCCCTAGTTCCGGTTTAGTTTTTTCGAACTATATAGATTCCTAGTTTAAACTAGAGACTATATTAGTTTTACTATAAGGATACTCTTATTCGACTGCCGGCTACGATTGCCGGCTATAATAGTAACTCTATTACATTTACTACGCTCTTTTGCCGTTGCTAGGGCGTAGTTGCCGTTACTAGGGCGTAGTTGCCGTTGCTAGGGCGTAGTTTTGCTATAAGGACACTCTTATTCGACTGCCGGCTACGATTGCCGGCTATAATAGTTACTAGGTTGTATTTACTACGCTTTATTACCGTTGCTAGGGCGTAGTTGCTGTTGCTAGGGCGTAGTTGCCGTTGCTAGGGCGTAGTTGCTATTGCCGGGGCGTAGTTGCCGTAGTTGCGAAAGCTTACCTATATAACGTTACGTAGGCGGCAACAATTAGGGCTTCGCGATATTCTTATACTTTCAACTTCTTCCTCTATATCTATACCGACAACAACTACTATACGCTACGCCCCCGCCCCTTTCCCTTATAATAGTAAGAGAGAAGCGCGCCGCGCGCTAAATAGAAGATAGAACTAAAGACCGCGAGTTTGTTTTGCCTAAGCGTCTAACTAAAAAGCGCAAGACTAAAAAGGAGTACTCTACGAAGAAGAATTCCGTACGAGACCGCGAGAGAAAGGATAAGATAGTAAAGGACGGAAACTAAAACTACTACTACTACTAGCAGTAATAGTATAGGCCACCGAGGGTAACATAACCTATAGCAATATAGGCAGCTATGTTTAGCATAATAGGATAACAAGACGGTTGCTTAGGCTAATAACCAGAGCCCTGCAACATAGGCATTGTAGAAGTGTAATATAAACAATGTGCTATACGAGGTTAGTACCCTATCTATAATGCAGAAGGAGGCCTCTTATATAGGCTTAAAACTCCCCCTAGGTATGTAGGGCCGGTTACTAGCTAATATCCCTCCCTTTCTTCGTATCTAACTAGATACGCTTTACATTGCGCGCTTAAAACAAACAGTTATACAGTAACCTTAGGCATCTTAGCTAAGGCTATCTTTTAGAGACTCCGCAATAACACCCCCGGGGTAGCATTGTTCCTAGAATCTATTAATATGCAAAAACAATCCTAAGCAATTAGTCTACTATGCCGACTTACTGCTGCTTTAACGCGCCGTAATCCTTACTAGCAATAACCTTATCTGCTAGTCGGCTCTCGAAATCTCCTCCGTATACGTTAAAGCTATTAGCACCGAAGTACTGTCCTTCGTAGAAAGCTTAATTAACGAGGAGGTTAGCAGCCTTCTCCGTCGTAGCATTCTCCTAATTGTATAGATATTCCTTAAGTCCCTCGTTATTAAGCTAGAGGATTTATTCAACTTCGTTCTAAATAACGTAACTTAACTAAGGAATCCTACTAACTAGGGCGTCGGAGATATAGCCGAGGCCTTCGACTAAGATCGCTATAGGGAAAGCGAATAGTACGAAGGAGTTAGAGGCCGGGAGGGCGGTTAGATTGCGGTGCGCTTTAGTAACCTAAGAGACTGTCAAGTTCTCGTAACCCTTAACCTTAGTGCCGTTAATAACGCGAGAGTAGCCTAGGTCAATTAATATACGGTTGCTCTTAGTCTTTAGATTACTATATAGCAGGTATAGTATCTAAATAGAGACTTCGCATTCCTTTAGAGGGTTAAGGATCCACTCCGCTTTGCGCCCCTTACTATTAGGCTAACTATCGAACATATAGTCGAGGTCGTCGTCGGTAAGGTGCTTATTAGTAAGCTTGCCGATCTTGCTTAGTAGGACTAGGCTACGAGCCTTAAGCTTCTTAACCTAGTTCGTAAAGACCTCGGGCTAATACATGCCTTCGACAATAGTAGAGTAGCTAGTCTTATCCTTAGATATAAGACAGACCTTAATGCGTAGGTAACTAGCACCCTCGCTAGCTGCGAGCTTAACTATATCTTGTCCGAGACGAGTAGACTCCTTAGAAGGACAGTTTTCGTAAGTACCGCTAACCTTAAAGAACTTAGTAGGCTTAGGAACGGAGATAAGCTCGTATACGTAATTAGGTCGAAGGGCGATAGCTAAGAGCTATAGGGCAGGGTACTAGCGGACGATTTAGTTGCTTATACTATAAGTTTAAAGGGCATTGCGGCCTTCTTGCTTAGACTTAGGCATGTTACGTATATACTAAAGGTACATCTTAAACTCTTCCTATATTAGGTCGATAAGGAAAGGAAGATATACTCTACGAGGCTCTTATAACTAACTAAAGACTTAAGGGAAGATAGTATTACTAGTCTAGCGAAAGCGATCGAAGGAGGTGCCTTAGCTAAGAATGCCGGTAACGAACTTGCTCTAGCGATCCGTTAGCGTAAGGGCGCGAGTAATAGTACTAGTAGGGTTGAACGCGTAGAGTCCTAGAGATGTCGGGGCGGTAATAGGGCGTCTAGGAAACTAGTTAGTATAGGCCTAATTAGCCTTAAGGGTAGCGAAGGCGTCTTAATTAGGAACCTCGCGACTAATCTTTAATAGGCGACCGACAAGGACACTCGCCTTAGCACTAGCATAGAGACTACAGACCTTAGCGGCCTTCTTAATATAGTTAGCACATATAGAGAACGGCTCTTCTCCTAGCTTGCTAAGGTCGTCGAGCTATTAATAGATAGAGAGGGCGGTAGGAGCTTCGCCTATTGCGGCTTTAGGAACTATATCGATGTCGGTAATAAGGTACGCGATAGAGTCGCCCTTATAAGAACTATAAATGTTCTTAGTTAACAGGATCGGCGAGAGGCCTCTATTTCTACGCTTGCTAAAGGAGCCTTCGGAGGAGACATCTTCTAGTAGTATATCTAGCATATTAACATCCGAGTTACTATAGTTAGTACTATAGTTAGTACTATAGTCGGTACTAGAAGGAGCGCTATATTTCTTAGTAGCCTTACGGAGGGCCTAGCGAGTATACAATGCCTTCTTACGCGCTGCTTCGGCCTTAGCGCGCTCGTCTTAAACTTCTTAAGGGACCTTGCGGTTACGGGTCGAGCGACGATCTTTAGCCTGCATCTCTATAGCGAGCGCAAGACTAGCAGCCGTATCGGCCTTAGTTTCTAGGCGAAGGGCCTTGCGTTTAAGGACATCAACGATAGGAGCCTCTTAACCTTTAATAATAAAGCCTATACTATTAATATAATAGCCCTTCTCCTTTAGTAGATCCTTAGTTGTCTATACGTTAAGGTCGACCTAGACAATCGCATCGTAGTGCTTCTTCTAGTAGGCTGTCGTAAAGTCGTTAAGCGTAAAGGATAGGTTAAGTAACTGCTTACCTACCTTCTTACTAGCGGTAGACATACGATAGATTATAGTATGGGAAAGATGCTCGGCGCCTTAACGACGGACCTTATATTTGTTAACGAACGAAGAGACCTACTTAGTACGCTCTTATCTACCGTAGGCGAAGTTAATAAGGCTCTTAGGAAGACTACTTAGTCCTCCCTAATATTCGAAGGCCTAGTCGAGGGTCTTAAAGCGCAAACGAATCTAGGTACTAGTAGTCTCGAGGCTATAGACGATAGGAAAGGCTTGTTTAATATCTATATCGTTAAGGACCTCGCGCTTGAAGATACGCTTACCGATAGACTAACGCAAGTTGTTTATACCGTACGCAACTAAGACAGTAGCCTTCTTAATATTCCTATCGATAACGCGTAGTAGGGTACGAGCGTTCTAGATCTTCTCTTAAGGATCTTTAAGGGCGGTAACGATCTAGAAGCAGTACTCGAGGCTAGTTGCAGCAGCTAAGGCGCTATCGGATAGGGCTTCGATCGGGACTAGGGCGGCTAGGCTTAGGTTAATAGGGGCAGGTAGGTCGCTACTGCTACTAGCGCCTAGCGGATTCGAGGCGCCGGAAGACATAGTCGACCGAAGCAGAAGTAGGTTAGAAACGAGTCTACAAGTGTATTCGCTACTTAACAATAATAATCGAAGGGTTTAGATAGAAGAGGGGGGGGGTAGTTAGGCGGTAGCGAGTTAGTTAGTAATCGAGTAGAAGAAGGAGCTTAGGAAGCCCGCTTTAAATATAGTACGAAGGTAACGTAGTCTGTATATTCCGCGCTAGTAAAGCAAACGGATGACGGCTATATATAAAAGTGAAGCTATATGCGAGACTTCTTTATTATTAGGGTAGGCTAAAGTTTGACAATCGATCTAGCTAATTGCTAGTAGCGAATACGCGCCTTTATTAAACTCTAGCTATCGTAGACTCTCGCGTACTCGAAATGTAACTAGTTAGTCCGAGTCTCTAGCAGAAATCTATAGTAGTAAAGCTAGCGGGACTAATAGCACCCCCGGGGTAGTATTAGCTTTTCTCTAGAGATGCTCGGTAACGAGGAGCAAGTCGCCTAGGCCTAACGTAGCTAATTCGTCGGTATATTAGCCTATAGCACTGCCGTTTGTAGATGCAGCATTACCTTTTACATTAGCAAGTACGTAAGGGTAGTCTATACGTTTACCTTCTTCCTTCTTCTAAACACTAAGCTTAACAGCCTAAGGTCCCTATTCTTAGAGGCTATAGGCCTAGGTTGTTATATCTATCTAAGAGCTAGGAAGGGAGAGGGATAGGGAACCTCCCTTTCTTAGTGTCCTACGTAACTAGTGCTAATTAGGGCAGGAACAGTCTCTAGCAGAGTATCTTGTTGTCGTTATTACTTAAGGAAGGTTGCTAGAGTCTAGGAATCTAGAGGGAAGTAGTCCTAGAAGGGTAGTAGGGTTAGGTTCGGCCATTTTCCTAATGCTACCCCTAGGGTGTTATTAGGAAAACACGCCTCGTATAGTTCTATCTAAGGAAAAACAAGAGCAAAGGAATGAAGTTATAGCAATATCTCGAAGGCAAAAGAGCAACACAATAGACAAAGTAAAAGCAAAAGAGGGCAACAACTATAAGCATTAACATCCGTAGGAACAAGTAGTAAGGACTAAAGCTATAGGGCGGTACTGTATTAATAGCGCGGAGAAGGTAAGGAAAACAACGTAGTAGAGGCAGGGAAAGACAAGCAATTATTTAGTCTCGGGATCTAGCTATAATTCTAGGCGGTCTTCGTCGCTAGACTAGTCGAGCTCCCCCTCGGAGTTAGAGTTAGATAGCTAGAAGTCTAGTTTACTATCGGAATTAACATCGGAAATGCTCTACGCGCAATTAATACGTATATAACCCTCCCTTTGTTTATAAGTTATTCCTAATAGCTTACTAAGACGTATCTAGGGATGCGTATAGTTGTTAGGTAGAATAGGATCTATAATCGCGGTAGGATCCTCCTCTCGATAAGTATCTAAGGTCGGTAGAGGGTCTATAGAGGCATTAACTTCCTCCTCGGTCGGGGGAGGGCGGGCAGGCTCTCTTAATTCGACGATCTTCTTTAGGTTAGCCCGAGGGTACGAGTACTTCAAAGTAGCACTATTAAGTTCCTAAAGTCGGTACGTAGAACTATCGTAAAGGACCTCCTACACTCTATAAGGCCCTTTCTATTTAAAGGCTAGCTTATAAGAGTAACTATATTCTAACTCGGACCGGTATAGGAGGACTATATCGCTAACCTTTAGAGGCTCCCAATTAATAGCATTACGGTTATCGAAATACTGCTTAGCCTCTTTACGAAGGCGCCGTTATCGAGCAAGACCCTCCTAAGAAGTCGTAGTTATATCCTTAAGAGCCTTAGCCTATAGGGTAAGAAGATCTGCCCTAGTACGAACAGACCCCTAATCGTAAACGCTATACGTGCGATAGGACAACTTAATAGGAAGAACGGCGTCCCTCCTAATTATAAGCTCTACCGGCGTAAGTCTAGTAGTATCGATAATAGTAGTTCGATCCGCCTAGAGAAGGGCTAGGACCCGGGTAGAGATAGGAACCGACCTGTCCCCTCTATTAGTTATCTTAGATAGGGCATCAATTAAAGACCGATAGCTACGTTTAACAATAGCATTCGACTAGGGATAGTACGGGGAGATGCGAACGTTTTTCGCCCTATACGAAACAAGTAGTACTTAAACTTCTTTAGCTATATTGTTCGTAGCGTTGTCTAAGATAATCTCGTAAGGTGTTCCCTAGCGGCAAAACAGATCTTTAAATAGGAAGGTAGCTATATTACGAGTATTAATAGCGCTGCAGCCCTTATAGAAATAATAGGCCTCTAGCTATCGAGAAAGACCTTCTCGAATAATATACAAGCTGTTATTGCGACTAAGATAGACCCTATCGCTATACTATCGCTCTCCGACTAATTAGGTAGTAGGAATACGCAGCTCTCCCGGACGTCGATAGCTATTCCTAAAATTGCACTTAGGATAGCTCTTATAGTAGCGGGAGACATTAGCCTATACGCCGTCCTACTAGTAGCGCCGACGAAGGACATCGAAGGTGCCCTCCGCCGCCCGGTAGCCGAGCTTATCGTAAACGGAACGAAGGATCTCTTATCGGGCTACTAGGTCGTTAATAACACGCTAGAGAGGTACATTAACTATCGCTTATCGCTAAAGGATTCGATCTTTAACTAGGAATCGTCGAGAATAGCGAATAACCCGACGGTATTAACTCTTTAATAGGCTAGGCGCTTTCTTCGTATAGGTTAGGAAGTAGGCGATATAATAGGAGTCGTCGGAGTAGACCCTATTAAGGATATTATCCCTCTCTAGTTTATCCGCCTTAGCTTTAGCCTAGTCGTTATCGTTAGTAGTAGGGCTCCCGTCGGGCTAGTTACTAGGTTAGTCGCTAGGTTAGTCGTCGGTAGTAGGCCTAGTAATCGCTAGTATAGCATTAATATAGAAGGCAGCGAAGAAAGTGCGGTTAATTACCGTATCGACATCCTCTTCTTCTATTATTTCGGCGACGTCCTCTTCTATAGCGGGCCTTCTAGAAAGGCTATCCGGTCTAGTATGCTTCTTGCTAGGAACGTAGAAGACATCGAAATTAAACAAATAGATCTAGGCAACCTACCGAGCTATCGTAGAGTTTAGTAGGTCGGAGGCTATACGGTTAAGTTAATAGACTAGCGTCTAAGCATCGATTTCTAAGCGAAAGAATATACTAAAGAGCTACGGTCGGAACTTCTTTAGAGCCTTATAGACTCTAAGGCATTCTCGCTTGCTAGTATCGTATCGGGCCTCGATTGGCTTCTATAGTCCGGAGTCGTACCTAATAGGATAACGCAAGGATAGCTCCTTACGGTTACACTGCATTAGTATCTCGCTATAGCCTTCCCCGCTCGAGTCGATAGCAACAATTATTAAACCCGTACCCTCTAAGTAGTTAATAGACGTAAGTGTAGGTACGCTAACGAGTGCCTTAGTTACCTTGTCCTTAGCCGCTTAGTAAACGGGTGTCTATTCGAACTTAGCATCCTTCTTAAGCAAGGCGTATAAGGGCTTATATACTAATATAAAGTTCTCGACCTAGATACGGAAGTAGGAGACTACTCTAAGCTAGGTTCGGACATCCTTCTAACAGGTAGGATCCGGCTAGGACACTATCTTTAGGACCCGTACATTATTAGGATAGCGGCCGTACTTATTAGTTACAAACCCGACAATGTTTATTCGTTTGTATAGGAGCTAAAGCTTCTCCCTATACACCGTTAGATTAGCTCGCTCTAGGTCGTAGAGGACGCTATCGAGGTTCTAGATATGTTCGAGAAAGAACCTACGGATGCTAGGCTCTACTTCTTTATTATCGTACCTAGTTTTAGGGCCCTTAATGCCGATATCGTCTAGGAAAGGCATCGCTATATAGGAGATATAGGCCGCGAGGACTTGGTTTATAATGCGAACGAACTAGGCTACGGAGTTAGTTGCCCCTTAGGGAAGGGTAGTTTGCCTATATAGCCTAAGAGGTGTCTCGAAACTAGTAAGGTCGCGGCTATTAGGGTAAAGAGGAATCTAGTCGTAGCCCGAGAAAACGTCAACTAGTAAGGCTACAATACAGTTAGCAAAGGCTTCCGAGAACCTATTAGTCTCCGGAGGCAGGTTAGCATCTCTAATCGTAACTGCGTTAAACTTTTATATAGCGTTAATTAGACGGTACTTCTTTAGTTCCCTAGGAGCTGTCTTCTTTTAAACTAGGAAGTATAGATTGCGATACGAGGCATAGGAAGGTTCCAAGGTGCTAGCCTTTATACGCTGTCGTATTATGTCCTTAACTACGCCTCGTAGGCTTAGGTTTAGCTTAAAACCTAGGTAGGCCTAAGGCTTATACTCGATCGTTCGGATCTTCTACGGAGGGGCAACCTCCGGATTTATTCTACCTAGGTAAGTAAAGTCATATACTAACACGGCCTCGCGATTGTATAGAAGCTCGTATAGCAAATCCAGTTTACGATCCGAAAGCTCGATACTAGGTTTGATTTTCGCAAGCCTCTCCTCTATTAGCCTTAACCCCCTAGGGATAGTAGAAAACTTTTTAGTAATGTACTTCTAATCGTACGGACTATCCCTAGGTAGTAGTGTCGCCTCCTAATTAAGGCACTTTTATCGCTAGTTAGGATTCCCGCTAGGATTAGACCTATCGGTAATGTGTACACTGCCCTTTACGGGCTTAATCTTATCGGCTACCCTCTTATATAGGGTATAGACACTAATCGATTATCGAATCCGAGCTCTCTCTCTTTATCGTTAGGCCTAGAGATTAGCGTAACAAAACAGCGCGTAAACTTCCTTAGAAGTCTCCTTAAGTCGATAGGTATGCAACTAGTAGTCCTAATTTATAACGCCGGCGAAAACGTTAGATTCGTAATAATACCCCCGGGGTAGCATTAGACTCGCGCTTTGATTGGTTAGTTCGAGTAGACCCGCATCCGGTAGTAATGCCTCCGGCGACGACGTATAAGATAGCATTATTACCTTAACTCGTATAGCAGGTGTAGGTAGTCGTTAGGTTATACTCGCTATCGCTTCGAGCATTCGTCTTCTTAGTATAGAACCTAGAAACTTGCCTTATCGTACGGAGCGGCGCACTTCTAGAAATAACCTATTAAAGCTATACTAACTTATAGCGTAGATTGCCGGTCTTACAACCGCGCCGTAGCGTTTCCCGAAGACCGTCTAGAAGCAGCAAGGATATCCTCGTAGGATTTGCAGCTAGTATTGCCGATATAACTAGTAAATACGACTCGGTTGCCCTTCTAGTTAGCGATAGTTCCCTCCTAGGAACTATCGTCGCAGTTGCGCTAGACACCTCGAGTTATGCGAGACTATAGTCGACCTAGAATAATTAGCGTATTTAGGTCGGCGGCAATCTAGAAGGTAAAGGAAAAGCATATGCCGAAGGCGTCTACTATAACATTATAGTAAGCACCTACTAGCGCAACCTCCCTATTTACTCCCTATATGCCTAGGGAAATGTCTCTATTTATTAGCAGCCTAAGTTGTTTAGCCTAACGCTTACTTATAATAAGTAACTCCGAACTATTATCAAGCATTGCTAGCATCTGTTAACTATAGCTCCCGATAGTAACTTAAATATAGATAGCGGGAACGACGGCGAAGGAACGGGTAACTATAGAAAGGTCTACATTATTAGGGATAGAATAAAGTTCCTTAGGTCGAGGAGGTCCTACTCGACCGATTTGTTAGCTAGTAAACCGGACAGCCTTAATAGAGACTAAAACTAGAGTAGGGTCGGGATTATTACTATCCCCTCGGCCTATCTCCTTAACTCCCTCTTCGTTAGTATTATCGATAGTCTCTTAGTTCTCGTAGGTTACCGATTCGCCTTCTACTAACTCTTAGGTACCTAAAAATTTAGGAAGGAACTATAGGGAAGAGACGTCGATATAGTCTTCTCGTCCCTGTTTCCTTCGGAGGGTAGCGAGGTCTTTTATAAAGGTAGCATCGTTAGGGATTCGGCTCTAGAACAGGTTAGTAGGCAAACCGTACGCTAGCAGCTCTCCTATAGACACATTAGACTTAAGGTCTAGGAACTATAAAGCCTAGAAGAGAGCGTTTGCCTTTGTATCTAAGGAGTTAGCTAGGCTAGTACTATACTTTTTTATATACCTATTAAAGCGAAAGCTCTTTAGATCGGATGACTTTCGCTTATAGGCCGGTAGGTTAGCTAGACCTAGGGTACTACTAATGTTAGTAGCAACATCCTCTATATCGACCTCTAGAGTCTCTAGGACGACTAGGCTTTCTACAGGTAGGGTGCTAGGTACGGCGCTAGATCGGGCAGTACAGTCTGTAGCTGTCTAGAGAGTCTTAGTTTTAGCGGTTGACTCTCGCTATTGCTTAGCCTTATCGGCCGCCTTGTTCTTTAGTACCCTAGTAGGGGCTGCCGTACTAGGGCGAGTAGGGTTCTAAGGGCTCTTGCCCTTGTTTTAGGACTAGGTCTAAGACCGTATAGCAGCGTAGACATCTATACTGTTCTTAGTAACCGCGTAAACATTAGTAACTGCGTCCGGGTCCTAAGAAACAAAGTTAACCTTAACAGGCTTAGTAGTACTATTACTGCTCCGCTCCTTAACTTGCTTTGCCCTAACCTTCTAAGTTTTACGTTTAGCAATAGCGGCGAGGGTACTATTCCTAGTGTCCTTAAACTCGATCTTGCCGCTATACTTCTTTTCTAGAAGGGTCTTTAGCTAAGGTAGCTTCGGGGCTCTCCGATCCTATTCGAAATCAATCTTGTCGCCGGTATCTATATAATAGAATCGGCTATTTACTTGTATAATAAGCTTCCTTTTAAGAAGCTCTTTCTAGATAGGGTAGGACGATTAGACATGTTTAAACCCGCTATATATCTAGCACTTGCTATCTAAGTTAGAATGGATCTTCCGTATAGCGTAGACATCTACTAAAGGGGCTTTAGGGTAGTTAGGATCTGAAACCTAGTAGACTAGCGGTACATCGCCTAGTATAGTAGCATTAATAACCTCCCTAACTTGCTATAATGCTTTCACATTTAGGTTTAGTTAGGCTAGGGATTCAGCTAAGTCCGCAACGTCTTAAGAGTGCTTAGTAATAGTGGGAGTTACGGTCTTAGGACCACTTTGCGATTTAGGAAGGAACTTAGGTCCCTTATTTCCTAAGGCCTCTTTCCTAACCTACGCTAGGTTATTCCGGTCTTCGCCGTAGATAAACTTCCTCGTATCGGCTATGCTATTAATATCGGCCTTAACACACACTAGGACCTCTTTATATTTCCTAAAACTCTTAGGATCGGACTCGCTAAGCTTATAGCGACGGAAGATACGCTAAGCTATAGGCTACGGCAATCCCTAGAGGAGCAGCCTCGTTCTCTAAGAGTTTTCGAGGTTACTCTATTCGATGCCGTCCGCTAACTCGACAAACTCGCGGACATACCCCTTTAGGTCGTTATCCTTAGTGCGCCTTACTAAGCAGAGGGTCTCGAGCTACGTACGACTGCCTTTAATGCGACGGCTATCGCGCTCCCGATACTCCCTTATAAAGGCTACCTTAAAGGTCTCCTAGTTAGTATTAGACTTGTCGTCCTTTTCTAGGTAGCTAACTAGGGTTTTAAGGGTTCGGTAAAGCTTAGAGGAGGTAGTCCTCGTAAAGGACCGAATCTTGTACTAGTCGGATTCTCTATCGAGCTCGTAATTAACTAAGCCTTCCTTAAAGCGCTTAATATGTACTATAGCGTTCCACCCTTCGAATAAGGGGTTTGTAGTACTCCCTAGTTCTAGCGGGCGACGCTTGCTTTAACGGAGAAGTTTAGTTTGCTTCTCTATTATCTTTATAATAATATTGTAGAGCGCCTTAGGCGTAGAAGGCGTAGGAGGCTTACTTATATTGACTAGTCGCCGCCTAATTTTTTCGTTAATAGGATTAGGGGCGGTTTCGGATTTAGAGGATTCCGCTAATTCTCGATATTCGTTTTCGCTAGAGCTAGAGCTTATTCGATTGTTATAAAATAGTTAAAATAGTTGAAATAGAATGCTATATAAAGTTGAAATAGAATGCTATATAAATGTGTTTTTAGTAACTTTGGTCTATTTGGTTTGTTATAATGTTGCTATACGAGAGAGTAGTATATTAGGCTGTTTCTCCTAGTATTACCCCCGGGGTAGTATTAGGATTTAGCCTCCTAGGGGTCGCCTAACTACCTCTAGGAGCTAAGTTTAGTAGATTTTAGACAAAAGCCGCTCGGAGGGAGAGACTACAATCTCTATTTATATCTAGATCCTAGAAACTAGCTCGTACCTCCTTTAGCTAGGCAGGGGGGGCGGTAGCCTTCTTTTTCTAGTAGAAGGCTAAGCACTGTCTAAGCGAGGCTACGAATCTAGGAACGCCCTACCCGATTAATAGGGGACTCCCCGGCTATCCGACCTACAATCCGTATTTGCTATTAATTGATAGTCTTAGCAAACTAAGCAAGGCCGATAGGTAATTAGTCTATCTCCTCCTTAGGCGGGGCTTATCTCGAGTAAGCGGTGCTAAATAGGTCTTCGACCCGGAGCCGAGTCCTTAGAAGCTAGCTATAGCTATAGACTAGGCCCTAAGCTATAATAGTCCTAAGGGTTTGTAGCTTTTCGGGGTTAAAGCGATGCCTTCGTTAAGAGGTTTCTCTGCTTGTCGTAATAGCCCCTTAAGATACTTCGGTATCGTCCGTATCGTAGGCTCTTGTCGTACCCTCGCTTTAGTTATAGCTATTCGTGCCTAGAGACCACCTTTAATATACCCGAACCTATTAGATATAAAGAGATAGCCCTACCTTCGGCTCTAATAAAGGACGGAAACTAAAACTACTACTACTACTAGCAGTAATAGTATAGGCTACCGAGGGTAACATAACCTATAGCAATATAGGCAGCTATGTTTAGCATAATAGGATAACAAGACGGTTGCTTAGGCTAATAACTAGAGCCCTGCAATATAGGCATTATAGAAGTGTAACATAAACAATGTACTATACGAGGTTGGTGCCCTATCTACAATGTAGAAGGAGGCCTCTTATATAGGCTCAAAACTCCCCCTAGGTGTGTAGGGCCGGTTACTAGCCAATAATAGATAAGGATAAAAGAGCTAAGGATAAGAGAAGAAAGGCGCGGAATAAGGCATTCTATCGATAGCTAGCGCCTATAGAAAAAAGTAAAGGTTAGAATAAGAAGACAACCTAAGAGAAGGCTAAGAGGAGGAAAGAATTACGGCTAGTTTTCGAGCGTAAAGTTCTAGTAGCGTAAGTCAATCTAGCTAGCGGCCGTAGCTAGCAGCTATAGCCGGTATATTTTTCTTTAATACGTTAACTAATAGCATTTAGACCTATAGCCGCTACCTCTATCGATACGACCGATAGTAACGGAGATATTTAGATAGCCGAGAACAACAATACTAGAGTTTAGGATACCGCGACAGAGCTTAATACTACGAATAAAGGAACTAAAAAAAGCGAGGAGATACTATACGTCGATCTAGTAATAGGTGCAGTCTTAGGGCCTAACGCTATAGACGATAAGCGCTAGGAGTAGATCAAGTATAGTTAAAGAGACGAGATACTAGTAAAGGGCTAAGGCATAAGTCCTATTAATCTAGAAAATCATAGTTAAAGCTACTACGAAAAGCTAGCAAGGATTAGAATCGAGACTAGTCGTCTTTATATCCTCGATATAGAGTAGAAGTTTCTTTATTAGTATTAGAGCGAAGCCTTTACGTCTATAAAGGCAAAGTAGCTTACGATTAATGCGATCGGGGCTAGGTATCTAGGGACGGTAGAAGTGTTACTATAGGAGGAAGGGGTACAGGTAATTATTCTATGCTCGGCATATATAGCCGGCGTTCGTAGCCGGCAGATACTAACAGTTAAATAGAAAGCGTTTCTCGAAGGCAGAGTACTACTACTATATAAAATCTTTACTAAGGCAGAGAGGGCTTGTATCCGGAATCTAAGCTACTAGTAGGATAGGTTAGCGTTAGAATTCTCTAAATCTCTATATAAGCCTCCGAAGGATTACCTATTTTAGCGATACGGCTTTATCTCGACTACTCCGTAGGTACCCGAAGAAGCTCGAGCGCTCTTTAAGGTCTTTACTAAGAAGCGGAAGGAGTTCGAGGATTAGGATTAGTTAATAGAGCTATTAGTTAGTCTTAGGTTTCGTAGTTAGACTCGGCCTAAGCATTTGCTTATCGAGTGTCTTATACCGAAAGAGGATAGATTAAGACTAAAAACGAGCTTAGATTCGTTAGGTATAGTAGCTCGGTTCCGTTAGTAGGAGAGAGCCGCCGTATAGAAGGCAAAATTCAGGTAGTTAGGGTAGCTAGGAAAGAAATTCTAGTAGTTAGGCTAGCTAGGGTAGCTAGGAAAAAAAATCTAGTAGTTAGGTAGCTAGGAAACAAAAAAAAAAGGTAGCTAGCTATTTACTGCCTAGCTATTCCTAACGATACGATACTATAAAAGAAAGGGTGTTTCTCTATAGCTACTAGTATACATCTACTACTCCTAAGTCCTTACCTTACCGTACGAAACCTTAAAACATACCGACCGACATTATATATATACTAGGCGCTATACTAGGAAGGGTAATAACGAGACGACAGTCGAAACAGTTGTTAGAGCTAAAGAGGCTATACGTGATTGGCATGTGATTAGGCCGAGTGAAGCTAGGGTCTTAGTACCTTAGGCAGGGCTTAGCGCTTAGCGTTAGGCTAACTCTCCTACCTTCCTCCCTCTCCTCCTAGATCCTTATCGAATACTACCTATACCTACTACTACCCTATCTACCTGCTAATATAACCCTTCTTATACAGTATTCGATCTACCCTTTAAGGGCAGTAGCTAGATAGTTCTTATTTCAAGCTTTTAGCGGTATAGCTACGAACAAGACTAATCTAACTATATTGCGCCCGAAGAACGGGATCTATACGTACTATTCTATCGAAACAACCGTACTAATTATTAAGCAAGGCCTTCTATACGGCCTATTATACTAAGTTAAGTATACTAGACCGATATCTACTAACTCCGCTACATCCGTATCTTAGGGGCTAATAATACATTATTAGTACTACCCCTTATTACAATAGCCGGCTTATTACGAAACAATAATCGCGGCGCCGCTAGCAGCGCTAGCAACGACAATACTAGTAGCACAGTGCCTGCTAAAGGGCCTACTAAAGTGCCTACTAGAGCACCTGCTAAAGTGCCTCCTACTAAGGAGCCTACTGCTAGGCCTGCCGAAGAACCTGTAATTCTAGGTAACGACCTAGAGTTGCCTGTTAACGATATTCTTAGCAATATTGTCAACCGTCGATATAGCTAACTAGCCTTTAGCCCTCAACTATTAGGGAGACTTCAAGAAGCTACTCAAAACAGGCTTACTACCCTACGTTAAGAACAATAGCTAAAGGATAATCTCCTCGAGCTCCGTCGCCTTTAGGAAGCCCCGATAGCAAAACTAATAGCGGGACCTTCTTTACTACCTATCTAAAAGAAGGATGCTAAACTTAAGGACTATACCGTGTTTAATAGCTCTAGTCGAAAGTAGTATAACGACCACATTCGTAACTATAAACTTAACTAGCGTAATGTACTAAGAGCGCTACTAGACGACTATTCCTTAGTCGTATACGCTATGCAGTACATTAATAGCGACCTAAAGCGCATATAGGATAACTATTTCGACTCCCTTAATAACCAAACTGCTATTTAGTAGCAAACCTACAAAACTATTATACTAGACACCCTTAGAAACCCTATACTAAGGCAACAACATGCTTAGGACCTGTATCTTCGAGCTAAATAGAAGACTAATTAATCGGCTCGCTTATTTGAAGCCTATTTGAAAACCCTTAAAGACGACCTTCCGCCTAAGACTAATTCTATATAGATCTCGGAAATACGCCCTAAGCTTAGGTAGGAGCTTATTCTCGAATTGGACCGCCGTCGTATATTCGAATAGGCTAACCTAACACGTATTCAATTTATAGTTAAAGTAGAAACAGCTAAACGAGCTGTTTAGCTTTAGTAACGACTAGAATTAAGGATCCGACTAGCTAGTACTAACCGTAGTAACCGTAGTAGCCGCGGAGGAAACTAAGGTTCCTATTAGGACAATAATACTAACAATAGGAACAGTAACGATCGTAGAAGAGGCCGTAGCCGGCGGCTATATAGAGGAGGCCGCGATAGGGGCCGGGGAAGGGGCTCGTATCCCTATAATGCTAACCGCTCGGCTAATAATAGTAACAACAGCTACGGCAGTCTACTAACCGGGTTAAAGTGCTTTAATTGTAACAGCACTAGCTATCTACTAGGCTAATGCGACAAACCTAAGGACTAGGCCCGAATTAACCGTGCTTCCGCTAAACACCGAAAGCACCTCTTAGCGGCTAACGCTACCCCTATAGGCTAACCTTCGAAAAAAGAGTAAGCGCCGTACTAACTATTAGCCTCGTGCGGCGTAAGACTATCGACATTGTACTAGCTATAATACGCTCCTGCCTTGTATAGGATACGAAGGGCACTACCTATTAAACTAAGGTTATACTAGATCTAGGAAATTCAGTTAGTGCCCTTATTAGCTATCGCCTAGCTAAGCAATTAGACCTTCGACAACTACCGAAGACTAACCTGCTAACCCTTACTTAGTTTAATAACGCTCGGCACTTAACCTATAGAGCCTACTATATTCCTATAGCTCTAAAGGACGACCTCGGAAATAAACGCCTACTAGACTTTACTACTTACGTAGTAGATATAGACAACCTACATAGGGGAGCTACTATTGTTATTAGCAACCCTGTTCTTAAGTACTACGCTATAGCTATAGACCTAGGCCTCTAGAAGTAGCGATTTAGAATCGCTAGGAAAGAGGACATTAAATACATTAATATTAGCGAGTGCCCTAACGATATTAGGGTCCTGTTTATTAGCAACCTAATACCTGCCTTAGCTAATCCGATAGCTAATCTTCTCGGTAGAGATAACGATAAACCTGTACCCCCTAATAGCATAGACCCTAATTAGCTCTCTCGTATACTAGTACCTATTCGAGAAACCTATATTAATGTATTCAAACACTACCTAGTATCGACATTGCCTATATTCAAAGAGACGGATTATAAGATTAATATTATAGAGGGCAAGGAGGTTCCTTTTAGACCCCTCTACAACCTTAGTAAACGAGAGCTTGCTATACTACGTAAGTACCTAGAGGAAAACCTAGCTAATAGTCGAATCCGATATAGTAACAGCCCTGCTAGTGCACCTATCCTGTTCGTGCTAAAAAAGGATAGCGGCCTACGTTTATATATTGATTATAGAGGGCTTAACGCTATTACTATTAAAGACCGCTGTCTACTCCCGCTTATTAATAAGACCCTCGACCGCCTTTCTAGTACCTACTACTATACTATACTAGACATTAAGGATGCGTACTATCGTATCCGTATCCGCAAGGGCGACGAATAGAAGATAGCCTTTCGCACTCGTTATAGCTATTTCGAGTATTTAGTTATGCTATTTAGGCTAGCGAACGCCCCTGTAATATTCTAATCCTATATCAATCGGGCCCTATTAGGCCTATTAGATCACCTCTATATAGTTTACCTAGATAACATCTTAGTTTATATACACTTACCTAACATTGCGGAGTACTAGGCTATAGTCCGTAAGGTCCTCGACCGCCTACGAGCCTATAGACTATATTACAAGCCTTCTAAATGCACCTTCGCTACTAAGGAGGTAGCCTTCCTTAGTTTTATCGTATTAACTAATAGTGTTAAGGCTAATCCTAATCGGATTAAAACAATTACTAAATAGCCTGTTCCTACGTCTATTAAGGAGCTTTAATCGTTCCTAGGTTTTACTAACTTCTACCGTCGGTTTATTAAGGGTTATTCGAGGCATGTAATACTACTAACTAAGCTTACTAAAACCAAGGCAAACCCTTCTAGAGAGTTCAGGTAGACTAACAAAACATAAGCCGCTTTTAACGGTCTAAAGCAACGCTTTACTAAAGTCCCCTTATTGCGCTATTTTGTACTAAGCAAGCAGATCCGAATTGAGACTAACGCTTTACAGTTCGCTGTATTAGCTATTATATTACAATAGGCTAACGACACCTATTAGTACCCGATTGCCTTCTTTTTACGAAAGATAATCGATATAGAACGTCGCTACGAGACCTACAAGCAAGAGCTCCTAGCTATTATCGAAGCCTTTAAGCATTAGCGCTACTATCTTAATAGTGCTTAGTATACAATTTAGGTCTATATAGACTATAACAACCTCCGTAGCATTACTAAGGTTACTAGGGTTATAGGTCGACAGGCTAGATAGGCCGTCTACCTCGCCGGGTTTGATTTTAATATATTATACCGGCTAGGCGTAAGTAACCCTACCGATAGCCTATCGAGGCGACCTAATTACGATAGCGAGACCTAATACATTAATTCTTTGTTTCCAACCCTATAGTATAAGATTGCTATAGCCCGTATTGTTAATAAGCAAGCGTAGGATAAGCGGACTTCCGGACCCCGCGGCGGCAACAAATACTATAGCGGAGTTGTCGTTCTTCTAGTACGCGTTAGAAAGGACGTAGATCGCTCGAGCTATAATAACTCGATTAAAGATATTGCTATCTATAGTAATAGCCTATATAGCGACAGTACTATAGAAGAGGTTGTAGTAGTTCCGGCTACTAGTGCTATTAGATGTATATAATGCGTACCTCGTTCGATAGTACGGGTACTATTAAATAACCTTGCAAATAGGGATAGTTAATCGTTTATAGATAAGCTATTACGTGCTTAGTAGAGGGACGCCTTTGCTGTCGAGCGCATTAATAAGCTTGTAAGTAGACGGGCGACTCGATCTAGCAAGAGTAACAACAATTAGTCGATCGACGATAAAGGTTACTTAAAGTTTAAAGGCAGATACTATATCCCCGCTAAACAATCGATTAGATAAGAGCTTTTAAAGAGGCACTATAATAGTGAGCTCGCTAGTTACTATAGTACAGAGAGGTCGCACGAGTTACTATCGCGTATATACTACTAGCTAAATAGTAAGCGGCATATAAAGGAGTATATACAGACCTATACAGTATACTAGCGAGTTAAAGCACCGAAGCACTTGCCGTTCGGCGAGTTGTCCTCGCTCCCTATTCTAAAGACGCTATTTGCTAAGCTAACAATAGACTTTATTATAGGCCTTCTACCTACTAGACGTAGGGGTAGCAAGGACGTGTATAATGCTATCCTTATTGTAGTAGATCGATTCACTAAAGGCGCTCGATATATCCTAGCGCGGAAAGACTAGACTACTATTGATATAGTAGAGGCGCTATAGAGTAACATCTTCTGTACCTATTAGGGAACCCCTAAGGGGATAGTCTCCGATAGGGGCTCGATATTTATATCTTACTATTAGAGCGAGATTTGCTTATAGCTAAGACTAAAGCATCGGCTGTTAATAGCCTTCTATCTATAGACTAACGGTTAAATAGAGAGGCAGAATGCTACCCTATAGCAGTACCTACGCAGCTATATTAATAAGAACCCCGAGAATTAGGTTAACCTCCTATAGCCTACAGAATTCGTGTATAATAACAGTATACATTTATTAACTAAGATCTCGCCCTATATAGCTATAATAGGCTAGAATGCTGCTATGCTATAAGACCTACTATCGCTCGAGGCCGAGCGTAAGGAAAGGGAAGCGCGTTAAGTACCCGAAACACTAGCGGCTATTAAGAGGGTTTAGAAGATACGGGAAATCTATACTAAGATAGCCGAGAAGTTAATAAAGGCTTAAGAGTACTAAAAGACCTACTACGATAAGCGCTATATACTAATAACCTTTAAGCAAGGCGATATAGTTATGCTTAGTATAAAGAACCTCCGTATCCGTAAACACCTATTACCTAATAGCAAAACAAGGCCCAAGCTCGCACTAAGATACATTGGCCTATTCCGCATTCGAGAGGCTAAGGGCATATAGGCCTATTAGTTGTAGCTCCTACCTTATTACACTATCTATAATACCTTCTATGTATCCCTCCTTAAGCCGTACTACCTACGCGGAGGGGATAAAGCCCCTATAGAACACGAAGACATACTAGCGGATAGTAAGGAGCTATAGTCTATAGAACGTATCCTATAGCATCGTACTAGGCAAGGCAAGAAGGAGTACCTACTAAGATAGTAAGGCTATTCACCTAAATAGGACTCGTAGGAAGCTAAAGACTCTTTTAAAGACATAACTAAGTTGTTAGATAAGTATTAGACTAGTATAAAGAACAAGAAGAAGACTAAAAGCTTATAATGTTACTATTAAGGCCTAGGATTAATGCTACCCCCGGGGTGCTATTAGCTAACTAATTAGCTGTAAGCAATTGTTAGCAACAAGAGACAATAGGACTATACTACTATAGTAAACGCGTACCGAGTGTCAATAAGCGCGCTACGACGCGTCAACCAATCGTACGCTCTTTTAAGGGCTCTACCTCTTTACTAATGCGCCCTGTAAGGCCTTCTCCTAGCACTTAGGTCCCCCTCTTGTTCCTTTATTCTATCGAGGCCTCGAGGCCTAGGCAATCGGCAAGGACGGCGCGGCCGGCGAGGCTATATTAGTAATAGTATTACGGAGTGTATTAATGTTTAGGAAAGGAAGGACACCGCTATATTAGTAACGGTGTTACCGAGTTGTTATTAGTTAAAGAAGGAAATTAGAAGAAGGTAAAGTTAGCACTAAGACGACTAGCGTCGCTATTGTTAATATTACTTGCTATTGTTAACCTTACCTATATTAAAACTCTAAGGCACCTTTGATTAAAACTTTAATCAAACTTTAAGGCTAAGTCAAAACCTTAAGCCGCTTAAAAGATTGAGTAGACTAATAGACTAACTAACTAAGGGCAAAACTATAGAGCTAAGCTAGCCGGGGTCGATCTTACGGACAATAGGTTACTCCTCGATCTATCTAACCCTTTAAGCGAGGCGAACCTCTACTACTATACTTACAATAGCCTTTACCTATAGAAACTAGAAGAACTAAGTTTTTTAAAAAGAGATAATTGGTTAACACTTAAAGGCTACTAAACCTAACTCATTAGGGCTAGTAAAACCACGATAGTAAATAATAGCCCTCGTAATAATAAGAACAACCCTCGGAACGGACAACCCTCGGAAGCGGACATTGCTAGGTCTTTTAAGAGTAGACGCAAAGAACTCGATACGATATTACTTAGAACGGAGGTAGTGCTACAATACCTCGTACGTCTACCTATTACAGTAGGGAAGACGCGCTCGTATTATAATTAGTCGATAGTCCTTAATTCTTATAGCTTTATATCCCTTCACTTTATTATATACAAGGATAGCGCAGTTAGAGTTAGACATTGTATTAGAAGGTGAGGTTTGATATAGTTATATAATTAGGTAGTTAAGTGTTTAATTTAGCGCGGGCTAAGCAGCTTATTAGACTTGCTAAGTTAGCGGCAATAGAGGTCGTAGAATATAGGCAGGCTACGGGGGCGCGGCCTTTAGAAGGGAAGCGTGTATTAGAGCTAAAGAGGCTATACGTGATTAGTATATAATTAGGCCGAGTAAAGCTAGGGTCTTAGTGCCTTAGGCAGGGCTTAGCGCTTAGCGTTAGGCTAACTCTCCTACCTTCCTCCCTCTCCTCCTAGATCCTTATCGAATACTACCTGTACCTACTACCACCCTATCTACCTGCTAACATAACCCTTCTTATAACAGTCTAGTATACGAGCGAGATTGCGATAACGTCGAGAGGAGGTCGTATACTTACCTTCGAGCCTATCGAGTCCTAGACTACGATTAGGGCTAGATTTATCCTCTCCGAATCCTAGTAGTAGGAATTCATTATAGGGTACTACTACCTAGTCCTTACCTTTACGGAGTCTAAGTAGAAGGTTGTTCGGAGATATAAGAATATCGAGTATTAACCCGGAAATCTTCGAAAAGGCTAGCTAGGCATATCTTTAGAAACCCGAGTATATAGAGCAGTTCAATTAATAGGTCTATAAGATATAGTTCCCTTTATACTTACGTTCGAAGGAGTATAAACTCCGGAAATACTCGATACGATAGGGGAGTAAGGAGCGAACGGATACATTCTAGAAGTTCTTTATAGAGGGGGCATTATACCGTTATACGACTTCTCGACTTAAAGGTTAACTAGTAATTGTCTATAACTTCTACGGTTTAATCTTAAAATACCCGAAACTAGGGGATAGGAACTTATCGCCTACGAACTATCTCTATTCTAAACGGTATCGGGAATCTTAAGGAGAGAGGAGAGTTAATATAGATATAGCGTTCTAGAAAGAGGTATGTCTTCTAAAATACCGGCTATAGCTGCCGGCTATAGCTGCCGGCTACAGATTCCGGCTACCTAAATTAACCGTAGAGATCTAGCTAATTATTATAGGCTACGCTTAAGGAAGCTCTAGGATTGAAGGCTACCGATTTCTCCCCCGAAGACTTTAAGCAACTAGCAAACGAAATGCTAGCTATAAACGGTCTTCCGGAAGACTTCTACGAAAGGGAGTCTATATAGAAGACATACCTATATCTTATAAACTACCCTCCCCCATTTCTCGGCGCGACAACCTAGCGTATTATATTCGAAAAGAATAAAGAGGCTACGTTAGACGACATTCGGGAGATCCTCCGTAATACTCGCCGAGTAGCTATTGCTATCGATAGCTAGTTAAGCCGGACTATAAGAGCCTCCTTCCTCTCGATTATACTATACTTTATTAATTCGGATTAGAAACTCTAGGAACTTATAATCGGATTCCCTGAAATTCTAGGTTCCTATACTAGTAAAGACGTAGCGACTCTTGTCTATATAGTAGCGGATAGGGTTAGCGTAATAACGAAACTAATCTCGATTACTACGGACAACGCTAGTAATAATCGAATATTATATAAGGCGTTGTATATACAATTCACTCGTATATATCTTTAAAATTACTAATTATATCGATAGGGTCGAGTACGTAGAGGAGATTACAAGGTCTACAATCTAGCTTAATCTTCCGAATATTAAGCTCGCTACGATTCCGGATACGTACGATAATACGTACGATAATAACGATAAAGAGGAGCCTATTAATAGCCCTAGCCCTATTAAATCGGAGCCGACGTCGTTACTAGTTGCATCCCTATAGAAGTTTCCCTACCTCGCTTATATAGTTCAAATCGCGATCCGAGCCCTCTTTAAGACGCTTAAAATTGCATTATTAAACGACGACTAATAGAAGATCCTAGATAAGGATAAAGCAAAGTCGAAAGTCGAGAAACTTATTACAGTAATAAGACGGGATAAGGCAGAGAGCCTCGCTTTCGTTTTGTATAAGGTATAACTTTTGTCCGTAGCTAGTACCTATAGCCGGCAACCTAGTATAGTTCTAACTCTTTTTCTCTAGCTTCGTCGTCTAGCAATATATACGAACTCGAGCTTATAGAGATATAACCGATTCGAGGCTATTTAAAAGAACCTAATCGAGCGCCCTAAAACCGATACCTAGAATATCGTATAGAATAAGCGATAGCAAAAGCGGCCTCCTTAGCGCCTACTCCGTTTTACCTAAGACGTTAAGACCCGGTTCGATTCGACTTTCTATATAGTTACGAGGGGATATACTTTACGTACCGCTCTCGAGATCTATTAGAGTTCCGAGGGTATTAAGTAGCTCGGCCTTACCGCCGCCGAATAGCGCTAAGCAGAGTATCTCGTCGATATTAGTAAGTATTACGCGAAGGTTACTACTACGATTAGAAGAACCCGAGGACCGACGATCTACCTTGTCTTTACGTACTATAACTAGCTCTTTAACGAGCTCGAGGAAACCGTAGCTAAGCTAGCTAAGAAGAGCGTTCTCTAGAAAGTAGCTATAACGAAAGCTATAGATACCTCCTATACTAAGTTGCATAAATATTATAGTACTACCTTTAACTCGTTCGGGGATATCTATAGCGTTGCGTACTTACTTAACCCGGTAGAAAAGGATATATACTAGCAGAGGCCGGAATAGAAGGCGGACGAGGTATAGCCGAAGTATTACTAGACTATTCTAGAAAAGATGTTCTACGAGCGTCGGAAAGAAACTAGTCTAAATGTAGCTCCTATAAAGAAAAAGAAGGTTTAGAAGGCTCCGATATTATACCTATTTCGTAGGTAAGAAGTAGAGGCAGAAGAGGAAGCAACTACTAAAGTAAATAAAGAAGAGTTCGATCTCTATCGGCGCGCGAGTAAGTATAAACCCGTAGGCTCGGAAAGAGGGCTAATAATCTCTAGATCTTACCGGTCTTCTAGACGAATTCGGAGACGATATTCTCGCTATATAGTAGCGGTTAGAGCCTAAGTTTCTAACGATAGCGTCGGTCGCTCGGGACGTCCTCGCTATCCCGAGCGTAGGTATAGGCTATAAGAGGTCTTTTAGTATCGCTCGTTACTAGGGCCGCTTTAATCGAATATACTCGCCTACTACCTTCGAATCTATTATAGTATTCCGATACTATCTCCTCTACTAGAATCGCTAAGGTAGGTTACTAAAGATTATACTAAAGGAGTTAATCGAGGAATTAGAAAACCTTAAGATCGAAGAAACCTAGGAGCGCGAAGAGAATACGAAATTTAGTCTAAGCGAAACCCTAATTAGCGATAACGAAGAGGAGGAGGGCGGAGGTAGAAGGCGATACCGGATCGAGAAGCGGAAACGTATATAGGCTTAGAGTAGCTTTAAGGAGACGAAGCGTTTACGTATAAGGTAATATAGCCGGCGTATATAGCCGGCATATATCCGAAATGTGTTTCGAATTCCTAGGACCTAAACAGACTAGTTGCTATAGCAACCGACCCTACTTACCTACGGACTATTTCTAATTCTCTATTCGCTCTTCCTCTTCTTCTTCCCTTTCCCTATATTCTTAAAGACAAATATGCCTTAAGGATTCGGCTCTTCGGGCCTTCCTAAGCCGGCTACCTCCCCTTCCTTAAGCTACTATCCTTTATTCGAATCTAACGATAACCTAATAAGGCGGTTTAATAGAAGACTATTTGTTCTAGAAGGCAAGAAGTATTAATATCTCCTTACGATTATATACTTATTAATTTTCTAGGTCCTACCGATATGCCCTCGTCGCCTAAACGCGTAGATAAATATCTTTAGAGGCTAAAGGGTAAGGGTAAAGTAAGCTAAGTATAGGGAGACCGTAGCGAGAACGAGATATCGGAAGAGTAAGGCTCTCCGTAGTATATACGAAGGAAGGGGGTTCCTCGGAAAACAGTACCGAAAAACAAGAAGGCTATAGGTAGATAGGAGAAGGCTAAAAAGAGTAGGCGGACGAAGACTATCGCGAAGAAAAGTTATCTTTCTATTAAAAGAAAGGGAATAAGGCAGGACTCGACGATAAAGAAGCGGCGCTTTAAACTAGGTACTATTGCCCTTCGCTAGATCCGGCTTTTCTAAAATAAAAGAGGGACCGAGCTTTTAATCCCTAAGACTCCCTTCTAGCGACTCGTCCGAGAAATTATATTAGATTTTCGGTCTAGTATGCGATTTACGGCTAAGGCGATTAGTGCTCTTTAGGAAGCTACGGAGGCATTTCTCGTAACCGAGCTTAAGCTTTTAAACCTCCTTACTATCTATACGAAGCGGGTTACTCTTTAAAATAAAGATATGTAACTTCTAGCTAAAATTCGGCGTCGGTTTATAGCGGATTAGTTGGAAATTGTATTTAGTCGTTAGATTAACCTAGGAGGAGGCCCATTTTCGCATCCTTTTACCGGCTATAGGTGCCGGCTACATTTCTAATTTTATCTCCGCGCCGTCCCTAAATCTAAGGTACGAAGTAGAAACCTAGCGCTCTATATTTACCCGGCTATTATAGAGACGAGCTATATTTAGATTAGTTTCTTCGTATATCGCGACCTAGCGGGTAGTAAGCGAAAGGGCGATAGAACGTTTATAATACGTCTCTATTTAGACCTAAAATATAAAGGTCCTAAGGAGCCCTAGCATCCTAACTATAAGGAGATTCTTTAGTATTAGCACTTTGATCCTCTATACTACGAGGCAGATAGCAAGCCTACGAGAGAGAAACTTTAACGAGAAATTCTCTATAATACGTAGCGCTATTGTATAGCTATAGATACGTACTAAGTCCGGCAACTCGAAGAAGAATTAAGATAGCGTATTAGCGACCGAGGAAGAGATCGATAGTATACTAGTAGAGTCGAGGTCTTATAAGCGAAGTATAAGATAATATAGGCTCTTAGTCGTATAGAGTAACGTACTATATAAATAACTAGGCGTACTACTCTTATTCACTTACGACCTATATCCTAGGATACTCTTCTCGTACTTTTTATACTCTTTTCTAATACCTTACCTATAAGCGCTCCGCGACAACCGAGTAAATATAAGCTATAGGGTTTCCGCTCGGTACCTTAGCCTCCGAGATAGGGCGGAGTTGAATTTAGAGCGATAGCCGGCACTCGTAGCCGGCATATAGAGACGGTAGTAGGCCTTTTCCTGCTAAATAACTAGCTTGTTTAGTATAGCCTACCTAATATTTCTTATATTTACTAGTAATAGGCCTAGGTTACTTATAAGATTACTATAGCTAGTAAAGGCATTACTAAAGAATATCTATACTATAGTAAGATACTATTATTACGCCGGCTATTTATTAAAAGGAGGCTTTCGCCTATTACTATGCCGGCTATATATACCGGCTATATTTTAAAGTCTCCTATACCTGCCTTTTCTAGCCGTGCCTACCTTTTTTAGCCGTACCTACCTTCTTTCCTTGCTCTAACGTTACTATAATGTAGGCTTACGCGAAGCTTACTCTATTGCCTAGCGATACCGCGATACTACCGCTATATTCAACCTTCGTATCGATACCTATACCTCTACGCTCTATATCTATAAGGATATACTTATAGCCCTACGAGTGCTAATAAGTCTAGCGAAGCGGGCGAGCGCGAAATAACAATCTACGTAAGCTGTTAGTACCCTCTACGCAACTTAAGCTGAAAGGGCTTGTTTATAAGCACACGTTAATCTATAGAAACCATTAGTATACATACAACCTATCAATTAGCAGTAGCTACGGCACATAGTCGCTATAAGCACGGATTGCTAATATAAGCGACACGCTTATACTAGCGATCGCTTATAGCCCTATAGCAGCTATTGTTTAACAGAATACACTTAAGCCATTCAAGTCCTACTTATATTAACCTCGTTACTATAGTGCTCCTGCTGAGTTGCCTCTTGCTTACTATCCTGTGTAGCCGCTATGTCTATTTCCTATAATGCAATTGCTTCCTAGGTGCCTATTACATCCTGCGGATTGTCGTACGTAGCAGCCTATTAGGTGGTTATCGCCTCGTATGCTATTTCCTCCTGTGTATTGCGATCTTCTACGCGTATAAAGACTTTAACACTACGGCGGAAGTATAAGGTAATACCTGGTGCTAAAGCTAGTCTATATTCGAACTCATAATCGAGCTAGTACTGCGGATGCTAATTAAGAAAGCGACGGGCTAATTAAGCAATATTGAGAATATCGCCTAGTTGCATTAAATTATATATATAGCGAGAGATATAGTCTCGAGGAGCGACCGGCCTTAGCTAACTCGATTGCTGCTAGCCTTATTGCCGTAGTGTTCGTACCTGCTCGACTTGCTTCCGATTTGCTACGACTCGCTAAAAGAAGTCTGTAGCTAGCGGATTAGTTAGGGCTAGCTGTGTTGCAGGAAGACTATATGCTAGGTAGCCGCCATTTCCGGGTAGCTGTTAACCTTATTAACCTTGTTGACCTTGTTAACCTTATTAACCTTATTAACCTTATTAACCTTAAGAGATGTATAGAGGGGCCTACTAAGGAAATTGCTACTTAAAGGCCTCTACTAATCCCGCAACTAATAGTGCATTAGTAGTTCTATCTCGTAAGGGCTAGCGATAATCGTATAGCTCTAGCGGTGTATACGTAAAGTTACGGGCTAGACGATTAAGGTTAAATGGAAGCTATAGATTCTAATAAAGAATCTTCTATATCTACTCGGTACGAGCGATAGCCTATAGATCTATTCTTAGGCGCGCTATCTCTTGCTGTCGACGCTGCTCTTACTACACGGCCTGCTACCGAACTAGCTGATCTTGGCGCTTCTTCTATACTTCCTTACGATTAGAAACATTGTTACGCGAAGGCTACTAGGCCGGATTCGGGGCTTCCGACGAGAGAAGGTTATTAGGAGGGAGTAAGCGCTAAGGGCGGCGACGTATATAGTTAGCGTATCGAGCGATTACTAACCGCTAAGCCTTGCCTTGCTTAAAGCGTTTATAGAAGTTAAATAGCTTATCAAACATTAGGTTATAGATGTTCCGTACTCTAGAGACAGCAATATAAGACAGGCTAGGGGTAAAGTCCTTCTTAGATATATCCAGAACAACCTTGTCTAGGGTTATACCCTAGGACTTGTAGACAGTAACGGCGTATACAATAGTAGCCGGAAATTGTGTTCGTACACAACGTGCATCCTGTCGCTAATTATAGAGCTATTCGCGACGAACGGGAACTATTAGCACAACACCGGCTAGAAGATTATACTAGTTGTCTAGGTCGTACTACGCGTTTAATATCGGACTATTGTATCGATCGAGCTAGACGAGTAGAACGGTAGGAAGATGCTAGACAATCTTATTATAATCGTTACTATTGTCCTCCTAGACAATGTTACGAATAGTGCCTATACTGCCGTTAATAACACCTCCCTCTACCTATAGGTTCTAGGTTACTATAATACGGGCGCTAACATATAGAGGTAACCGTAGGTAAAGATTGCTACTAACATCGTACGATGCCTAGGCTGTATGTAAACTGCTAGAGTGTTCGGTAGTAGCAACAGAGATCGGAGTATTGTTGTCGCGTATAGCGTCCTAGTTAAAAGCGTTTACCTACTTCTTATATAGGTAGAGACGGAGAGTATCTTTAAATAAGTCTTGCTCTATAGGCGAAAGATTAGCTTTAAGACGCGTAACTAACGTATCCTAATGTACGATCGTAATGCTCCCTAGAATATTACGAAGGCCCTCGAGAGCCTTACGGAATGCATAAGATAAGGCATCTGTGCCCTACTGTCGCTAAATCATATTGAGTTGAATAGTCTAATTAAACAGCTAATACAAAGTGTATCCGGCGATATCCTCGGGTATATAAAGATCTTCAAGCCTAGAAAACAGAGGTCGACCGCTAATAGGTAGCAACTAGTGAAAGTCGCCTATAATAACAATGCTTCGGCCGCTAAACGGTACATTATCTCTAGCTTCATTAAGAGTACTAACTTGTCGTAGGCGCTAATCAATCTAAAAGAGTAGTATTAAGTCGATTATAGACTTCTTATTAATAATGATATATACTACATCGTTAACCGCGGATCGGAACTGATTAAGTGCCTATCCCTCGAGGGGGATATACTCCTTTAACGTTAATAGAAGTCGAAAGAAGGAGTATATCGTGCGACCCTTAATACCGTTAGTAGCGGATCTAGTTAGAGCTAGGCGAATGATTAGAATTAGGACCGTGAGGGCAGTACTGCTATATTCCCGCTAGTTAGTCTGATTGAACTAATCTGTAATGCGCTCGATTTCGGACGACAACGTATCGATAACGAATAACTTCCTAACCCCCGCTTTGCTATCGATATTAAGTAAGAACTAGCGATCTGTCGGGTAAGCAAGCTAGTCGTTCTAGTAACCGACAATGTAGTTAAACAGCAGCTTCTAAGCAGGAGCTAAGCTAGCAATACGCTAAGCGAGATCCGTAGGAACTCTAACACGCTAGGCTCGCTCTATACTACGGAGGTTCTTCTAAAAGTCCTTAACATCGGACGCTCTAAGACTATATCGCCTAATGTAAGACTTCTAGTTATACTTACGGTTAATCTGTCGGTTGCTAAGGTCGTTAAGATCCTCGAGCTGCTTACCTAGGCGACGCGTAGGCAATGTAGCGGCGAGCAAGGCCTTATCTGCTCGCTCTAATTCTTCGTTATAATATTCCTCTTCGAACAAAGCTACTATCGGGTCTAGTAGGCTTACGCCTATATAGTCGTCTAGATAGGTATAGTTTGTCTTACACTAATTATAGGCACTAGACTATGTTATATATATCGTAGGAGGATTGTTAGCATCGCTAGTATCATCTGCAAAGATATAGCTATTCTTAAGTAACGGGTACGCGCTATTAAAGGGATAGTGTAAGGCGATCTTGGTCCGGCACTAATCCTAGTAGGTTCTATCTTCGCCGTTAGGTATACTACTATACTTTAGATACCAACTAATAACTCTCGGCTTAGCGCGTAGGCGCTTCTTGTAAGTGCGGAAGTCCTACTTAGTTAGAAATTCAAACAATGTTAGATTAGGCCGACTAACTAGATTAGACTTAGTAAATTTCGACTCCTCGATGCTATAGCGCTCGATATACTTTAGTAACGGCGACTTGCCCTAAGTAACAAGCTCGCCTACCTCCTTGTCGAAACGCTTAGCCTTAGCTTAGTCTTTAGGCTTGCGGCAGTCGAACTTCTAGACTAATCGAGAACCCTGTGCTAGCGGAAGGTTTAAGAGTAGGTGCATCTCTTCTTATATAGAGATATCCCGCTCTCCGATAAGCTTGTTAAGCATCTTTGCGAAAAAGGATACTATTAGCCGAGTACCTACTATATTGATCTTAGGTACGACCTTCCTACTAATCTCTAAGAATAACTCACTACGCTTCTCTTACTTAGTGCAGTATTTGCTAAGGTAGTCTACTATAGTACCCTTATCGGTGCAAATAGCGATGTTATTGTTGCCAAGCTAGGCGGTTTAGATAGTACGATTGTACCTATTTATACGGGTATTATTACGAGGTCTATCGTATATCTAATGTCGGGGGTTGAGGCCTTTCGTAACGATGCCTTTATCGTAAGTATCGCGAGGGAAATAGAAACGGCATATGATCTAGCTAGTGTCTTTGTTCTTGCGCTAACAATACTTATAGCCGCATATATAACGCTATACTCGGTTAACGTTAAGCATTAGTTAGTACTAACTACTATCGACCTTAGACGTCTTCATCTAGAGTACTGCAGGCTCGCTAGCAACTAGTCTAGTGCGCGTAGGGTCTAGATTCCTCGCAGTAATATACTTAGACCAAAATCGAGTAAGGGTACTGCGATCGTCTTCCGTAAACGACTAAGGGAGAGGTAGTCCTTCGCGAGGCTTTAGCTATACTAATCCGTAGTTATAGGAGCTACTACGAGCCTAGAACTCATAGCGATTCTAGTAGTCTACAATACTAAACTTCTTTCGTATCAATTCTATAATAAATTGATAACGCCGATAAAAGTGGTATATAGCGATAGCAGGATTTTGCCTTAGATTCTTACGGGCAGTCTTAATACGCTCGTGCTTAGTACCTATTAGTATTGTCGGTATATGCTTTTGCTAGTAGGCCTAGTATAAGTCTGTAGCACTAAAGGTAAGGAAGAGGTATAGGTAGCTAATAGCCTTAACATAGTTCTCTAACTTAGCCGTCTTCGCAATCCAATACGCGCGTATACCTCGTAGCGTATTCCCGTAGCGTACGATAGTAGACAGCAATCGCTTAGCTTCCTTATCATCGCTATTAATAGCGTTACGGAGGTTATTAAGGGTAATTTCCTTAAAATCCGGGTTCTGCTGTATAATATAATTGGCCTTCTTGCGAGTCTGCTTCCTTATAAGAGTATTAAGAGCTATATAACGGAATCGAGAATAACTCGCAAAACGGTGTCGGATAGGGCTAGTACTATTATCCTACTTGATTATATATTTAATCTAATCGTCGTAGGAAACCTTACGTAGTCGAGGTTCTACGTAGTCGCTAATACCCTATAGTATAAGCGTTAGAAATGTACGAGTATAGAGCTTCTAAGTGTTATTAAATTCGTTAAGAGGAATTAGATCGAAGTTAGGTAGTATAAGCTAGTATTGCTACGGCGGAGGTGCTTCGGACGACGCATCTATCTATGTAGCGGCGAGATCATTATTCGTACGATCGGCCTGTGCTTGTCGCTGCTGCTCCTATTCCTCTAGGATATTAGAGATAGCAGTACGGGCACCTTTAGGAATATAAGCCTATAGTAGCGCTGCCTCGAAAGGATAGTTAGCAAGGCTGTCCTACTCTTGCTACGTACCTAGGCGACTATCGGGCTAAGTGCCTGCTTCCGGATTTGAACGGGTACTCGCATTATCTTACTAATCTTAGTTGAGCTCGCTCTATAGTAGCGGGGGCAGTTTATCTTCGTCGTATTCCTTAAGAGCGTTTAGTCTATATATAACTGACTTACCCTCTTAGCTGTCGGGTAGTTGCGATAGGCGCTCTTTACTAATAGCAACACTAGCATATTCTAGATTGTTACGGACTAAGTAATCGAGCTACGCCTTTACTACCTATCGTCGCATAGTGAAGTCCGTAACGAAGATACGATTAGTCGTGTCGTCGCCGTTAGCAGGTCGAAGAAGGACAGTTTCGAGGTATTTAGGCACGAGAGGCAGCTCCTTCTAGACCTTGCTAACATCCCGAAGAAAGTTAACGACGTTGTTCTTATAACGCTACTATATACCCTTAACGAGACGCATCTCTACGTATATATAGACACGGGCAATAAGCATCTCCTCTATGCCTAACAACGTTAGTAAAGGCTTACTAGTATCTACATTAATAGGCTACGCTCTAGGGTCTATATAGTTACCGCGAGACATAAGATTAGGTAAGCCTCTTAGCTTGTTATAATCCCTCGAAGCACGGCAACGCTTATAGACCTTAAAGGTTTCGGATTCCGGGTTCGTGTCTAACTCTATATTAAACTAGCGCTCTTTGCAGCCTCTCTATGTATGCTTATTCTAGTAGTGCTCTATCTTCTTATTATTAAGCTTGCCGAAGAACTCCTTAACTAACTCTATATCGATGTCGTATAAAGCGGGCGTATAGAGGTTGTCTCGATCGAATGTAAGCTTAGGATCTTTACTATTTAGGAAGTGGTTATCGTATGTCTTATCTTCTTCCGAACGAGTACGTATAAGCCGAGTACTATAACCCTAACCGCGACGTCTAGCAGTACGGCCATCTAGTAATAGGCGGCATAGTCGACAATTGTATTTATATTCTATCTTATCGTTATACTTATCGAAGAATAGTACTCGTTCTACCTCGTAGATACCTAACTAATACTACTTTATCTACGTTTCTCGGTCGAAATTTGTATAGGCACAATACTAGTAGGTAGATGCGTAAGGAGCCGTAATACGCGCAATTGCACGCGGAATATCGCAGATCTCGTATTAGAACTATAACCGGTTATCTAGTCGCTAATCTAGGTTAGGATCGCTAGCATTGCTACCGAAGGTCTTAGGCAAATCAAAATCACTACTAAAGTTATCGCTGCTAGGGTTGTCGCTATATTGCGATAGCTTCTATACGCGTTTAGCATACCTAGCGAGTATGTCGCTAATGCTTAGTGTTTGTAACATATCCTCGTCTCCGGTACAACGACGCTAACGATAGGACCGCGAGATATCGTACTAGGTAGTTCGTATAGTAGCCCTATCTAGGTTATTACTGCTATACTAGCTATGTCGGCGGCGACCGGCGGCACCTATAGAAGATTCTATTCGCTAAGACGAAGACAGCAATTGCGAAGGTCGAGGCGGAGGTAGTATAGAAGACTACTACTATAAATTGCCGATGCGAGGAGCGACCGTAACATTGCGATCGGGAGGTATAGGGCTTAGGGCTAAGCTCGGATTGATGCTTGAAGGCGGAGTCGGCGTCGACTAAATACTAATCGGAGGGTTAGAGAGAGCAGGCGTTAATAATAGCCGACTACTACCGATCCGACTTCCTCTACGCTTTAAAGGTATCTCTTACTTAGCATCTAGCTTTCTCTTACCCTTGTTCTTGCTTATAGTAGTCTATGCTCGGCATTTCGAACAGGTCTTTAGCTTCCTATTGCCTTTTATAAAGCATCGCCGCTTCTTCTAATAACCGCAATTAGTATAGGTATCTATCTCGCCCTTATAATCGTTATTAACCTTACTATTACTATCCTCCCCTATATTAATACGGTCTACTAGAACGTTTTTCTTCGGAGGCCTACCGCTACTACTACTAGGGGGTCCGCCGCTAGTTGCTACTATAGAACGAGTACGTGTTATTATACGTATACTCTAAACCTAATTAAGGCGAGCATAAGTGTCGGTAAGAGCGGAAATAAGCTAGTTATATACCTACTCGTCGCTAAGGTTGACTGTCTAGATCTGCTCTTTTAATTCTGCTAGTTTAGCGTTTAAGCGTGCTTCTAGCTTCTTAAGTATAATATCGAGTATACGTCGGAGGTTGCGACCGACGAAGTTCTTGCTAGCGAGTAGCTTCGACTGCTCGTATATAGTCTATTTAAGCTAGCGATAGCCGCGAATGTGTAGCTTCCGGTCGCGGCTAGAATGTCCGTAAAGCGCGTAGCTAGTACGATCGGCTTGCGGAGGCGGCTTAAGCAACATACTCGAGGGTACGACCGTCTTAATACGATGCGATTGTGGCTCGTATAAGGCGTCGTATAGGGCGATTTAATAGAGAGCGATCGAGTATTAGCCGATTTAGTAGCACGTAGTATCGCGACGGGGGCGATAAATGTCGAAGCGTATAGGAAGGAGTACGAGAAGGAGAAGAAGAAGCTCTAGCTATCTATTTGTTTCTAGAACCTCGCACTATACCAATTTAGGAATAGAAGTAGGGCGCGGCTTCTTATATATAAATGCACGGACTCTAGTAAAGTACTGTATCTATCCGCTTACTAATTAACTATATACCTTATCGTGTCTTTGCAAGCGCTGTCGATATCCGTATTACTTTTGCTAGCGTTAGCGTTCCGGATAAGTTAAACACTCGCTAAGGCTCGGTCTCAACTTGCCCTCTACTTTAGTACCCTCATTTATCCGACGTTAGCGTTCCGGACAAGTTAAACACTCGCTAAGGCTCGGTCTTAACTTGCCCTCTACTTTAGTACCCTTATTCGTCCGACGTTAGCGTTCCGGACAAGTTGAACACTCGCTAAGGCTCGGTCTTAACTTGCCCTCTACTTTAGTACCCTTCTTTTGCTAGCCTTATCGCTTAGGGTAGAGGGGATAGTCGGCACGCCTCCTAAACCCCCTATGCCTACCGCTTTAGTATCCGCATCTTGCTAACGTTAGTCTCCTAGCTAAAAGGAAGCTGTTCTCGGAGCCTAAGGCAGCCGTCGTTATCGTATTGATTACTTTTGCTAGCGTGGTTTTGCTAGAAATACGCTTAATCGACTTAACTATATCGGCTTCGGAGGTGCTAGTTTAGTGCGTAGCGATGTTAATATCGATACTAACTTAATATCGATAATATAGCTTCTAGATACGGAATTGAACCCTTAACTAGTATAGTACTTAAACCTTACCTGCCTGCCTGCTATCTTTCCTTCTAACTAAGCTATTACTATAGGTAGTAGCAATAAGGGTATATTAGCTTGCGAGAATAGACGACTATTAACTAATAACAATCGACTATAACGAAGCGTACACCTAGCTACAACTAGGTATTAGAGTTGTAGTAATCCTTTACGCCTAGTTATCGAGTTACGTAGGGAACCTAAGGGATTTGGGCCATTCAATAGTCTTTTCTAAGGCAGCTAGCAGCCTAATAAACTAGTGGAGGTAACTGCCTATTGTCTAAACCTAAAGAAATCAGTTCTCCGGGACAGGTTTTCTGTAGCGGCACTTCTTCGGAAGTGTATAAGGTCGAAGTCTAGTAGGCATATTCACTTAGTTAATTCGTAACGTGTCTTAAAGGGTCAAAAGCTCGAGGTTTATATCGTATCCGCAAGAGTGACTCCGGGTGTTGCCCGTCTACAGTTTTTTGCCCTTTAGTATTCTTCTTTTTTTTTACTAAGTCCTTTATTGCTCTATGTCCTTTATTGCATATCCTTGCTCTTCCTATATTGCGCTTTCACTATCAAAGGTCGCTATAGATAATGGTTTGTTTTGCTATAGAAGGTCGCTATAGGTTTAGGCAGGTAGGGGTAGTACATTGCTGTTTTTTTTATCGCATTGTGCTATTAGCGCATTGTGCTATTAGCGCATTATGCTGTTGGTGCATTATGCTGTTAGCGCATTGTACTATTGGCGTATTATACTATTGGCGCATTGTAGGATCTTCTTTTTAACTATCTCTTCTTAGTGTAATCTTCTCTTCGGTACGTGTATTCGGTGCGTGCTTTTGGTGCGTACTTTCGGCGTGCTTTCGACGACCTTCTATATATGCGTATGCGTATGCGTATACGAGACGTATAGGGATAGTAGTAGTACTACTATTATAGTTGCAGTAAAGTTAGAGCGGCACGTAACCTTTCTTTTTAATTTCTACCAATTAGATCGCGCGCTAAGATTTGTATAGGGAGCCTTTTTGCTAATTGAACCCTCGCGATACGCACCTATAAGCAGGTGCTATATGCTCCTTCTAAGCACGAGTCTGATTGTTATTTCGCGCTCGCGTAAGGCTAAAACAGACACCTTCTACAATACTCGTCGCAAGCTCCTCGGTTGCTCTAGGTGCCTATTTTTTAGCCTCCCGCTTCGCTAGAACTATCTCCGTAATACCCTCGCTCCGCGCGCGCCTTCGTATACCTTCGTAACGCACTTTTTTCCTTAATTCGACGACTTTTACAATAGCGAGTCTACTTAACTAAGTTACGACGCCTCGTAAGAAGGGACCTAGTGCTTCTACGGGTCGTAACAAGACCGGAAATAGTAGAACGAGTATAGTACATTAACGTAAGAGGGCTGCTACTGCTACCGCTAGCTCCGGTGCTAGAAAGGGCGTCGCGAGTAAGGCTCCGCGTAAGACAACGGCGGGTAAGGCTCTACGTAAGACAATAACTAGCGCTTCTACTACTAGTAGCAATCGTACGAAGCGTCGATAGCGCCTAGGAAGTAAGTCCTATTTATAGCCGGCAGCGTAGCCGGTAGCGTAGCCGGCAGCGTAGCCGGCATTCTTACTGTCTTTTTACTAATCCTTCTTTAGCCGTAGCCCTCCGTAAGATTCGGTAGTATTAGAAGAGTTCTTAGCTCCTAATCCGTAAAACTCCTTTCTAACGACTTGTTCGCGAAATTGCCTAGGATTATAGAACGGACCTTCGCTTCTAAGCCTCCGCGATAGGCGCCCTTTAAGAGGCTATAGAAGCCTACCTAGTTCGTATCTTCGAATATATATTTCTCTTCTACCTCTTTTCGGACTATACTAATACTATTTTAGCGGTTAACCTTATAGCTATCTACGCGAAGCGTATAACGATTATAGACAAGGATTTTAAAGCACTCGATTAGATTCTAAAAGGCTAGAATGTCTATATTCGAGACGGTGCTAGGTAGGATAGATATTCTAGTAGAAAGGATGTTCGTAGTGTTATCTATAAGCTTTTCTATATACGAAATGAGCCGCTGTTATACGGCGCTATATACCGCGCTCTAAATACTCTCTAAGCATATGTATATAGTATAGTATGCTTTATTAGCCGTACGGAATAGAAGTCTCCCAAAATCCCGTTAATACTAAGGAGTAAAAAGGCCGGCTACGCTACCGGCTACGCTGCCGGCTACGCTACTAGCTACGCTACTAGGTTTTTTAAAGAACTAAAAGAAGATAGACATTCCGGTTGATTTGTATTAGTTTAGATTTTTATAAAAAGAAAACAGGGAAAAATAAAGAAGGTTAAAGAGCCTAATAGTTATAGTTACAGGCACTATCCCTATTTTCTAGAGCATATTATACACCTACCTTCGCAACTCTACCTAATACTCCCTCTAAATATCCTTATACTCTACCTACTAAAAATTCAACTAGGTACCTAGACCTATAGCTGCCTCTATATCTTTTACTATCTTCTATAGGTTAAAGGCCTCTTCTATAGCAGCCTCTACCTCCTTATATAATACGAAGTTACTACCTGCCTTACCCTTTATATCTCCTAAATAACTAAGAGTTCTAAGGAACGAACTAGCATTCGGCCTTAGTATAGCGAGTAACTAGTAGAACGTTCTATAGAGCTGCCTTATAGCTCTTTTATATACTATGCCGATACCGAGGGAGGAGCTATCCTAGTACTTAATATTATCGAATAGTTCGGTAGGAAAGTGTATAAACTTCTTAAGGAGGAAGACTTTTAGGGAAATCGATAAGTTCTGCCTAGATCTAGATAAAGACATTCTACTAAGCAGTTAGGGAATTGAACCGTAAACGAAAGGATAAAATTTATACCTAAGGAGTGCAGTTTCCGAACTAAACTATAATGCCTTATATGTATATGTATATACTTTTGATTGGTTAGTGCCCTTAGCTAATTGTCTATAGATTTGAGGTTATATAAGTACCTTTATACAACTACGTAGCCTAAGTAGGATTCGAAAATTCTATAAGTACTAAGGACTAAAAATGCCGGCTACGCTACCGGCTACACTACTAAGTCTTACAAAGGGCTTGCTTAAAGCTACGTATACATTCGTACACTTCTTAAAAACCGATAAATTATATAGTTCGAACTAGCTACTTATATAGTTGCTTAGCAAACCAACCTAAACCAAACTAGAGTTTCGGCTTAGCAAACCAAACTAAACCAACCCGAACTACTACGGGGTCTACCTAGAAACTAAGATTATAGAAGGCTACAGAAACTCGATTATAGTTAGAGGCTAGGCATATACTAATCTCTAGTTTCTAGTAAGGGGTAAGTTGCAATAATACGGTACTTTAGCCGAAGTAGGGTTACCTAGGTCCGACAATATTAGACCTCCTAATTCGATATAAGTGTCTCGAAATAGAGCTCTTACGACGCTATATTACAAGGACTTTTAGACTAATAAATCAGTTCAAGGAAGCGCGATACTACCTTAGGTTAATCGGGACAGGGAGCGGGCCGTTAGTTGCGTAGTATTTAAATACGCTAGGCGAAGTATGTTTACCTTTATAGCGAAGCTAAGGAAGAGACGGAAGAGACTGCACTCTCTTCCTTACCTATTAGTATAGTAATAGGCTCGCTTCGCTATTAGATACTAGCTATCAATTCTTATATATATATATATCTCCTATAGTATAACGTTAGCGTAGTAGTTAACAATAGTAGCGATATAAGGTTTATACTATATATTGATTATAGGTTTAATCTATAAATAATATCGTTGCGAGAAGAAGTTATTTTTTCGTAGTTAATATAATCCGCTATATTAGCGATATTAGGCATTGTACTTTTAATGCCGATACGAATATAGCTGCCGCAATCCGCTAGGATAGCAATCCGCTAGGATAGTGAACTCGTAATGCTAGCCTAGGAGGCACGGCAGAAGCCTTTAAGAAGAAGTCTAAAGGTTCATTTCTGCATTTCTGTATTCTATACAATATATATAGAATATAGAAATATAGAAACAAGCTAGGAGTTTTTAAAAGGTTAAGAGTAAAGGTCTAGGAGGGACTCTAATTATAGCCGTATTTCTGCATTCTATGCAATATGTATACAATACAGAAATGCAGAAACAAGCTAGGAGTTTGTAAAAGGTTAAGAGTAAAGGTAAAGGAGGTTTAGGACTCTAACTATAGTAGATTACTACCGTATTTCTATATTCTATGTAACATATATATAATATAGAAATAGGGAAATAGTGTTTAACTATAGTTGTCCCGGACTTATAAGAAAACTACAACTCTACAACCAAGTAGTAGCAATAGGGGATTTTCTATATTTACTAGTATATACTACAGATATAGAAATCCTATCCGAGTAATTAGTATGCTAATACTTACTATCCGAGTAATTACTATACCAATGTGTCCCATCCCAGTAAGAGGTTTACTATTCGAGTAATTACCATGCCAATGTGTCCTATTTGAGTATTTACCCGTTTTTTCTACCTCCTCCGAGAATTTTGCCAAGGCGGAGGAGGAGAGCACTCCGAATGGCTTGCACGAACACCACCACACCACACCGTTTCATTGCATTGCCATTTCATCAAGACACATCTCCATCTCCCCGACACCTTACCACTGCCTTCCGAAAACGATCGTGTCTCTGACTGCTCCAACATCTGAGTGCTCGGCGTCCTGTTTCTCCACCATGCTCTACATAACCTGAGGATCAAGAGCAGGCAAAGACATGTCTGAAACAACCAGCGTGGCAATGCTATTTCCCCGGTCGCCCTACCTTTGTTCAAGATCGCTAATGTCCCTTCGTTTGGCGCTGTAACTCAATATCTGCGTCCCAAATCGCCAATCCAGAACTCAGGCAAATGCGCTCAATCCCCCGAGAAAAGGCAAGGTAATCTTCCTTCGCAAAATCTTCCTTCGCAACTTGCTACGCCCCAGCTCGACTCTCAGATCGCCCTCACGACCCCAGGCGAAGAGAACAACAAGGCCTCCCAGTACCTTCCCACGCAGGAGAGTGACACGATCGCTCATCGACACTTTCCCATCCCAGGCACAGCAGCATCTTTCTGCTTTCCAAACATCACGGCACGTAGTAATGGCTCGTCACAACCGTGAGTAGAAACCACTTCCTCCACCTCTTCGCAGTCGAAACAGCATTGACGACCTCCGATGCGACTAGGGACGTACGACGTATGCATCCTCGTCGTCACCATCTTCATCTTGATCATGATCAAGCTTCTTATCAGAGACCCCGGAGACCTTCCGAAAGGCCATACTCCCGAGGTCAAGATCGAGTACTCGCCGACTCAGGCGGCCATGTGGCCGCAATGGCAGGACGACAAGGTGGGTTGGGGCAATGACCAATCTCACGGATGATATGAAGACGTTGGTCCCTTGCATCCAGTTCCCGGAGAAAGGCCTGAAGAAAGCATTGTCGGTGCCTCATTCTGTCGATTCTGCATCGTGGCGGCCTTCTTGACGCAAACGGGGGAGGAGTAAGGGACTGCCGCGATGCACCACTGTATGGGTGAAGAGTCACATGCCAGTCTCACCCACTCGCTCGTCCGTTTGCGATCGTAAATGAACGAATGAAGACATCATCGGCCCCTCTCAAGATTTCAGCCCCAAGTTCCACCTCATCCCGACTCAACCTCCTTCTCAGGCACTCCATCTACAGTGCCTACCTCTCCGGAAGTCGTCTCGTCAAGGCAGGTGCAGCATCAACCCAGTCTGTGCGATGCAGGCAAGTCCATGGGCCTGATTCCTATGCAGCATAGAAGTAATCCGCCTGCCGTGTGACTCCCGAGGCGCTCTGGAGTGCCTGCCTCTCTAGAAGCCTCTCCTCAACAAGGACCTTGGCAGGTGCAGTCTCAGTTCAATCCGCACGATGTAGGCAACCACCCAAGCCTGATTCCTATGCAGCACAGAAGCCATCAATTCAATCCCCCCGAAGCAGGCAACTACACTGGTCTGATTCCTCTGCCGCACAGAAGAAACCCGCCTTCCATTTCAACTCTTGGGTCGCCAGAGCAACTACACTGGTCTGATTCCTATGCACTACGGAAGTAATCCGCCTTCTATCATTTCCATCCTCGCGAAGCATGCAACTCCGCCGGTCTGACTCCTATGCACCACACAAGTAATCCGCCTACCATATCAAGTCCAGGGTTGTAAGAGCAACAAGAATCGAAGGTGCTTGCTGTGTCTGGCGTTCAATCTGCAAGGGTATGCATTATGTATCGGAGACTATTGCATGCACTTTCTCCTCGTAGCGTCAACTACCGACGAGGACCAGCATTCACATCTCCCTCTGACTAGACTACGAACATTATCATCCTCGTACTTTCTAGATGACTATTCATCCAATGTTTATTTTGGCAGAGATCTTTCCACGAAGCGACAAGTTGTATAGGCGACTATGGAGCGCAGACGGGCTAATCGTGGCTACCTTGCTGTCTCATCGCGGTCTGGTGTGCTTGACGAGCTCGGAGTGGTACTTAGCCACAGCATTGATGAGGTGTCGCTGCACTTCCCGACGGAATATGTATGGCGTGAAAGGTCCTGCCAGGTCAAGTGACGGCTGTCGATCGTTCGCTTCTCAGCGGCTACGGTAAGCGCATGCTAACTATGAAACTCAAAGACCGCGGGCCAAGAGTGATCAGAGCTGCATGGGTGCCGGTAGGTTCAATGGCAGGCTGATACGGCAAGTTTTCTTCTGCAATCTTGGACTTTCCAGAACGATATCGAAGAGCGAAGCAGCATATCGTGATCTTGTCCAGGATTCAAGGTTACAGTATCGTAAGTCTTACCTCGGTCATGCATAATGGAAGTCGTGAGTAGAAGGCTGACACTCTTTTTGCGGTAGACATGGAGAGGAGTCTGAAGGAAGTCATTCGGACTACGGACTTCTCCAATTTTCACGAGCATGGCCACAATCAGTATGCAAAGCTAGTAGTTCGCCGCGTCTTGAACTCATGACCAACGCTCGCCGCGCTCAGCATCCTTCGAGGTCAAATTCGCATGCCAACCCATCTGTTGGGGAATCCGATCTCGATCCGCATATCCCTTGCCGCCTCGCATGGCTCATCTCTCGATGCCAACCTGTCTGTTGGGATCTCTCCCCCATCCTTTGCCGCCTCGGATGGCTCTTGTCGTTCCAATACCCGTAACATCATGGGCGAAGAGCGTGACAACAAAGCCCTCAAAATGATGTCTGTACATTGCCGAAAGTCCTCCGGCGGCATTGCGGTCCTATACGCTGTTGAGGCCAGAACGATAGGCGGACTGCTGCATGGCAACAAGCAAAATTGGTGGGCTCAAAGGTCCCAGTAGTGCTCAAATTGAAATTCCGCAGCATCATGTCATGGCGCATGGCATCGATCTTGGGATACATGTCAAGCTCACGTCCAAAAAGAGATGCCCTGACAGATCAGGTATCGCTGGAGGATTGGATGGGATGCAGGAGACAGCTCTAGTCTTCAAATTCGGAATCTGCTTAGCCTCGCGAGCTCTACCGTGGTCCTCTCGACATTGTGCGTGCTACATCGGAATAGGCTGACTCTTGCAGTGCTTCGCTTTCTGTACGCATATGCCACATGCTGCTGCTTCCTGCATCGTACTGCTTCGCGATCTAGCAGTTTTGCGAAAGTCCCGGGAGCTGGGATTGTTGGCAAAGTGCTGCAATGTTTAATGGAGCGGCGTGAAGGTCATTCGTTGGTGTCATCGCTATCGGAGAAGGTCGAGGAAGCTGCTCGGAGGAGTCGGGGAAGACATGTTGATCGAAAAAGACGGCGGCTCGTTCGATGTAGCGCGGCATGGCGTGGCTCGGATTGCGAATGAAATTGCAGCGCGTAGGCCAGGCCAGGCCAGGCCAGGCAGGTATGCAGGTCAGTAGAATACTCAAGTGTGGATGTGCGGTGGGAAGAAGCAGAGAGTCGCGTCTGACAAAACGGCACTCAGGCACTCACTTGCCAGGCAAATGGCGGCCTGGCCTTCGCCGAGTCTCTACCATCAACTGCTGGATAGCCCTCGTTCGGCGCTACAAAACGAGAGCTCAATAGTGTCCACACCACTAGATTTGAGGCTTCAAAAGGTTGGTGATTCAGTGAGGTTGAGATTGGTGGAGGACGACCAGCGGGCAGCGGGCACTGCGGCTGTTCTCGCATCCTTGTCCACATTTCCCTTGGCACGACTCGACTTCGAAGTTGTCAGCAACGACAACGTTTCCCACTCACACCCACCACACCTACCACACCTTACGACCGACATCTACAGCAAACCAAAGACAGCCAGCGAAGCCTCTGGCATGTCTCCAACAATCCACCGCCGACGACAATGGCATTTGGCCTAGTGTCTTCCCACCACTTCTCGCAAGCACATCGCCAAAGTTGAGCTTCACCCGCGGCACGGCACCTGTGGCATAGTCTGTATCTGTCTCCATGAGGGAGTCGAACGCCTTGTCCTCCGTGCGCGCCGTACTGAGACCGTGTGCATGATGGCGAAAGCTTCGGCCATGCGCTGCGCTTCATGGCACCCGCACTCCGCGAGCGTAAATCCAGCGCCAGCGCCAGCGCCAGCCCAGCGCCAGCACCCTGAACTCGACAAGACGCGCTGAAAGAGGGAGAGACATCGCCAAGATTACGAGCAAGATGTTGCAGAGGTGAATGGAATACATGCAGACAGCATCAACTCGTGGCATGCCGCCATTGCCTGTGTTTGAAGAGTTGGAGGGCTTGAGGCGCGCGATACCAAGATGGCGATAAGTACTGTTGTCGACCGCTTCTGCTGGCAGGGAATGGTGACTCGTGGCCTGATTCAATGGTATTGGTGGGCATATGACAACTGATCGCTCGTTCAGTCATAGCTTTCACAGAGAAGTTGTCGGTAGCTTCGCCGAAGCCGAGCGACCAGCCTACCAGCTTCTCCAGTACGTTACGAAGAACGCGAACTTCTCGGAGACGGCTGGGCAGTGGCCGCAGTTGTTTTGATGACGCGATGAAGAGGACTACATGTCCTCCAGCAGCAGCTGTGGAGTTCGCTCTTCAGCGCCAGAACGCCGGCGCCCATTGCTGCAGCCCAGCGCTGCGCTCCCTGCACGAGAGAATACCACACCTTCATCTACCTGGATCGGACCAAGGCATTCGGCTTGTTTTTTGAGTCTCTGCTTGCTGACTGGCAAATCGCTCTTTCTCTACATCGACCTATGCACTCCTGTCCGCCATTGCATTTTGCAAGGCCATGTCCAAAGCAAGCCGTCCGCCAAGACCTCTCTCACCACCTGCAAACGTCTTCTGGCACCCTCATCATCCTTGCACCCCGCCATCATTCTCTGTCCACAGATACTTGGACCAGTAAATGATGCTCTGGGTACATCTTCTTTGAATTCCCATTTCACAACTGCTTGTTCTTCTCTCACCTCCTCTTCGCATCGGAACACTCACACGTATTGCAGACACATCGGCGCCGCCCATTATGTCGGCACGCAAGCTTCGCTCGGTTGGTGTTTCGACAATGTATACTCACGCTCGCAAGAAACTCACGCTCGCAGTCCAAGACTTACGATTCCGACACGGAGGACTCTAACGTTGAGTCCGACAGCTCTACCGACAGTGATCCAGAAGACTTCGTCGCCGTCTTCGCCGGTCTGACCATTGGCCAACTTCGCGGCACATCTATTGGCAGGGCAAACGCATCATGGACCGACCAGCAGAAGACCGTCATGTTCAAGAGCGCCATTCAGCACGGCTACTCCAGCAAGAATGTTCCTACGCCTTCGCAACTGCTCCAGCTCTGCTCCGACCTGAATGTTCCCATGCATTTGGGACTGCGCGTTGCCAAAGCCTGCGTCACCAAGATTGTCTCGTGGATCACTAGCAACATCGATCAGACCAAGACTACAGGATTGATCACAGAAAACTGTGTCGGCAAACTGGGCAACAAGCTTCAGTATGAGATCTTGGTCTCTGAAGCTCTGATCAAGGCCGTCCGCGAGCCTGACTTCTCCTTTTCCAGATCCATCCAGGGTGGACTTGTGCTGCGGCAACACAACGAATGTGGGCGGTCTTTCAAGAGGATCAAGAACATGTCAAACTTATCGGCAAACTCTGTGACCAAGCACGTCGTCGCCCAGCTGAGCCAGTGTGTTTCCAAAGCTCCAAAGACAAAGAAGCCTGCCGCTACCTCAGTCAATCCTGCATCGTATATCGCGGCATACCCTGCCTCTTACCACAGTCCCCCGTATGCCTCACCTCACTGGTCATTTCCGGCATCGCCAGCATCGCCAGCATCGCCAGGTCAGCTCGGTCCGTATGGTGCACCTGTCACTCCGCAGTCTTCCAGCAGATCATATCAAGCCGTGTCTTCTTCACCAGAGTATGGAGGAGTCTACAGTGCTTTCTCTACGCCAGCATCTTCGGTGGTGCCTTCAACTGGAAATCAACATCCATATCGACCATTCAGCTCTACACAACAGTATGGACGAGGTCATAGCGCTTCCTTCTCGCCACCATCACAAGCCTCTTCTGGTGGCGCTCCACACGGTCAGGCCATGTCTTACTCGACTCAACATCAATACCAGCCAGTTACACCTTCACGAAAGCATGAAGAAGCCTACGGCGCTTTCTACTCGCCATCACCTTCCGCTGGCCATTCTGCAACTCCATACCACCAAGCCGCCTCCTCCTCTACTCCGCACACACGAACTGCTCATGCTCACCACATGGTCGCCTCTCCGCCAAAGTATGGATACAATTACGGCGATCCCGCCTCGCCAGATACTTCCACGTCGCATGGTGGAGCCCTGGAGAAGCCCAGTGTTTCTCACTCAAACCACCCAACGACCGCTGTCAAGCCGCCACGCTCATCCCTGCTCGACGACCCGGAGGAGTCGTTGACGGCCACCCTGGCCGGATGGAACCTGGGCCCAGTAGCGTCGGCGGTCAAGCAAGAAGAGCAGACCTTGGCGGCATCCCCCTTGGAAGAGCAGCGCCTGCGGGAGAATCTTTCTCGTCACATCCCGCCTGATCAAGTCGAAGACATTCTGCGCCTGAGAAGAGAGGGCATTCTGCGTTCTCCCTCGCGGCTGGATGGAATGGTTCCATCTGCTCCTGCTGCCCATCCTCAACAGCCTTATTTGGCAAGCATTGATGCAGCTCTTCATGCCTTTCATCGGCCAGATTACGGCTCGCAGCCTGCTCAGCCGATGATCAAGCAAGAGCAGGCTCCCGGAGCCTCGGAACCACATCCGCCAAATTATCGCCAGCTTCATCCATCGTCCACACAATCAAGTCATACCCATACTTCTCGCGACCCTCACCAATTTGGCCGTGACCTGCAGTATTCTCACCCAGTTCCCAGCCAGGAACAGGCTCGACCAAATCCGCCACCGCAGACACACACACCGCCTGCCCAGGTCGCAAGCGCTGCCACTCTTCAAGGCTTTCAGAAGCTGCACTGTGGATCACAATTCACTCACCTAGCGCCCAGCCAAGTGCAAGTTGCCCGACCAAAATCGTCCCAGAGTAATCCACCTCCTGCGCAGACCGCCGGCACTTCGACTTCCCACGACGTGCAGCAGATGCACTATGGATCACAATTCGCTCACCCAGCGCCCAACCGAGAGCAAGTTGTGCGACCAGATTCGTCCCAGGCTCATCCACCTCCTGCGCAGACCGCCGGCACTTCGACTTCCCACGACGTGCAGCAGATGCACTATGGATCACAATCTGCTTACCCAGCGCCCAACCGAGAGCAAGTTGTCCGACCAGATTCGTCCCAGACTCATCCACCTCCTGCGCAGACCGCCGGCACTCCGACTTCCCAGGACTTGCTCCCGCTTCACCACGGCCCACAGTCTACTCATCCGATGTCGAACCCAGAACAGGCAGTAAAACACTCTGTCCCAGCCACGGCACACTCTCGTCAAGTTCACACCATGTCAACTGAGGCATCAAGCGATGCGGCATTGTCTGGTATGCGTCCGCTGAGCTTTGGCATGCATTCTGCTCATACCGGATTCATGCCACCGCAGGCCGCTCACAATCACATGGTCATTACGCCGGATCACCTCCAGCTCCAGAACCCAAAGCCCATGCCAGCTACGACAGCTCACGCTGAAAATCACATGCCGATTCCCCCCAATCACCTCCAGGTCCAGTCTATGCCAGCTACGACAGCTCACGCTGCAGGTTTGGAGAGTGCATCTCTGATCGAGCCTGCTCAATCGATTTCTCCACAAACTTTGAGTGAACTGTCGTCAGCCCAGGTGGGTGCCAAGGAAGAGATCTCTCAGCAATCCGACATGCCTCCGATGCGCGCGCAAGCACAGACAGCTCCACCAGCGTCTGTTCAGGTTCCGTCAGCTGGGAATCCTCCTCCTTGGGACTTCGCTCCACGCCTACTTCATGCTCTCGGACAATGCACACCTATCCCTTACGCCGGTGATGGTCCGAACATGATCCATGGCCTCGAATTCCGTTCACCAGATTCCACACAACCAGTCACACAGTCACAGCCGCAGTCAATTCCAGCTATGCCTTCATCTCAGCACAATCAGCGTCTGCACAATCCATTCATCAACGAAGACGCTGCGCACAGCTCAGCCCGTGCTCCAATGCCGCGGACTCCAGTCCTTGTTGCCGCTCATCAACAGCCAGCGCAGATGCCTACGAACTTCGGCACTGGACTAGAAGAGGCTTTGTAGGAGCCCACACCCACCATCCACGTCTGTAAGCAGGAATTCCTTGTCACACCATCTTGCCTGCCTTTCAATGACTCACTGACATCAAGCACGTCTTTTCCACAACACACTTTCGGTAGCTTCCGAGGAGGTGGACGTCTTGAGATGGGAGCAAAAAACGTGGAAAAGATCATCGTCGGGTGACAAAAAAGAGAAGGGACGCAAGATTTCGGACTTCAGGTATCTTAGCAAATGATAACGGCCTCGATTTTCTTTACACCAAGCTTCGTGATCTCACCCTCCTCCCAGAAGCTCGCCTCGCACACGTCAAACTCTTCACTTGCCATCATCATCATCATCATTATCATCATCATCATCATCATCATTATCATCATCATCATCATCATCATCATCATCATCATCATCATCATCATAGACCCCTCCTTCGCCAACGCCACCAAACTTGGGCCATGTCGAAAATCCAACCAGCGAGCGGACCAGCCGAAAGAGGAGACACTCAGGCTGCGGCTCTCCACGTCGGCGTCATGATTTACGGCGAACATGTTGCTGTAGAGATGAGCGAGGCCGAGAGAATGAGCACAGCACAGCACACCTGTTCCGTCCTCGATACTGCTGACCCTTCAGCTCTTGGCCAGTTTCGTCAAGCAACTTTACATCGTTCCCCGTCGGAGCGCGCTCCAGTCCTGGACTTTTCAGACTCTCCGTTGTTGCCTGATTTTCCGCCAAGAACCGCACCAGCACCAGCGAAGTTATTCTCGGGATCTCCGTGGACAGCGGAAGCCAAGATCGCTGCGCGGAACGGTGATGTTATCTGCCACTGCCACAGACACTTGCCATTCGATGAAGAGCAAACGTCGCCTGGCGAACTGATAAAGATATTGACATCTCGCCAGCGGCCGAGCTTCATCAATCGGCATCGGCATTGCCAAGTTCTACGATTCAAGGCCAAACATCTGTCCATGTCCCCAATGTGCAACTCCGCTACAATCGTCGAGCACTTCGAGTTGCTCATCTCGTTATGCTTGCTCTATTGGGAATTCTTCGATGGCCGGGCCCGCATGCACATGTCCATTGCTTCAGCCACGGAGATCTTTTGACGTGCCAGCCGACCTGAGCAAGAAGGCTGCAGTTCTTCGATGGATCGGACGTCCTTCTGAGGCTATGCTGTCGACCGTGATCAGCTGATAATGCCCATGTTGGCAACCTTTGAAGCTTTTCTACACGAAGTTCAACAACGAGCCCGCAGAAGCCGTGACCAAAGACAGTACCCTCTGTGCCAGGCGCCATAGCCAGTCACGATAAGATCTCGACTCGCTTGAAACCTTCACACAGGCCTCTCGCTGGTTTTTTTTCAAGTCGTTTGGTGCTGTCAAAAATGCTGGAACTGTATCAAGAGGGAGCGGAACGAAAATGGTCTCGGCCGGGGCTTATGAATCAGTCGGGTCATCAGGACGTACAGCGCGGTGCCATTCCATACCAAGAGCCATGTGTTCCAGACAGAGAATGTAAGTTTGCTTCATCTCCCTAGCTTCGGGTTCTTCAAGGGCCATCAGCACCCAACATTTAGAGGATAGATAGCTCGATATCGAAAAAAGTTATACGAGTCTCGGTAACGCTCCCACTCGGGAATGGAAGATAGTGGGCTCTTATAGATCCCGTGAACCCACTGCTACACCGAATTCCCAGCCACAGCTGTCCCATTAATTGAACCCAATTCTTACCAATCAACCTAGACCGCCCTCTCCGTACTTTGCCATTCGCCTGAGATCCCTTCCACGTATGCGTAGGATGAAGATAACCAGAGAGCTCACCTCCGACCACAATTGCTGAGTTGAAGAAGTCATAAATGATGGAAACTTCGATGTTTGCTCAGTCAGTCCCGCCGGCGGGATGTTGATCCAAACAGCATGGCTTTCCCTGCTGGGTGAGTAGCCAGCGTGTGAGCGGTTCATCGGCTCTGGCGCCTCTCAACAGCCTCCACGATCACATCGAAGTCTTCGGCTTCAGTGGAGAATTTAGGAAGGGATGTTGATGCTTCTGGCTCGGGTTTTGCCACGGATTACACCAGAGGATGAGGCAGCAGTCTCTACATAATCATGATGTGGATTGGGCTTCCTGCTCCGCGTGCTGGTTTGCGAGAAGCCTTCGGCTTTAATGAAGACCTTGGAAGAGGATATCATTGCTTCTGGCTCCGGTCTTGCCACGGATCATCATACCTGAGGTTGAGGCAGAGATCTGGTTTACGCCTCATCATGACGTGGATTGGGCTTCCTATTCCGCGATGTGGCTTGCGAGATGCCATGCCGTAGACAATCAGTCTCATGTCCAGGAGAGGTATGAGCTGTTCAAGATCAATGACGAAGATGAAAGATGCTGAAGAGCCGTGTTGTTCACTTGCAATTTGATGTACCATACATTTGGCAAGGTTTCCGATACCCGTTCAGCCATGACCTGAATGCTTGGGCATCCAACCACCTGCTCATGTCCCACCAAAGCCCACAAATCTTTTCAAAAGGTCCAGGTGTAAGGAAAGAGAACACATGTCCAGCAGACAGTCATGAGCTGTTCAAGATCAATGACGAAAATGTAAGATGCCGAAGAGCAGTGTTGTTCACTTTCATTTTGATGTACCATACAAGGTTTCCGATACCCGTTCAGCCATGACCTGAATGCTTGAGCATCCAACCACCTGCTCATGTCCCACCAAAACCCACAAATCTTTTCCAAAACGTACAGGTGTGAGGAAACAGAATCATCACCCAACTCATCCTGCCCGCGCATCCCATCACGGCTTGTTGAGGTCCAGGTCCAGGAACTGGTCGGCTACGTCGTCGAACGTGAACTTTAGAATGAGCCAAAGTCAGCAAACAACGTACGAGGATGAACACGAACAGAGATGACGAGGTGTGGGAGCATCATACCTGTGTCTGGAGCTGAGCATGTGCTCGTTGATCTGCGGTTGGGGCTTGGCGGTATGAGTGCTGAAACGTGCCAGGCTGAGGGATCTCATGCTGCTGAGACGGAGCATGAGCTCGTCCTTGATCTTCGACAGGATAAGATGAGTATGTCGAGGCAGATGTCCTGGGCTGTGACGGCTGTCCATGCATTGGGCGCGGAAAGTCTCCCGGTTGGGGCATGTTCATGTCGCTGTGCTGAAACGAAACTCGAGATCGTCGAAGCGGACTTGGGCGCTGCTCTTCTTCACCGGTGCTCTCCCACTGCTGCTGATATGGTCTGGCTTCCAAGTTCATATTGTTGTGCTGAAACGAAACTTGAGATCGTCCAAGCGGACTTGGTCGCTGCTCTTCATCAGTGCTCTCCCACTTCTGCTGATATGGTGTGGCTTCCAAGTTCGTGGTTTCCTCCTTCTTTCGGAACCATACTTCTCGCTCCTTCATTTCCGGTCTCTTCTCCTTATTTCCTTGCAGCTCGACTGCTCCCTGACGCAACTGCGGGCCCTCCTCCAAGCCCCAATGCGGGTAATCTGGCTCCGCCCTAGGTGTGTGGTGTTGCTGCTGCATGTGGTAGGATGTGTGAGCACCGTATTTCGACATGGCGCCAAGCTCTGGTGTCGTACGACCTCTGGAAGCCGATGGATACTGGCTCGAAGATGCAACCGGGATCGGTGGTGTGGAATAGTACTGAGGCCGAGTAGCGGCGCTTGGAAACGGCAAAGCGGTGGTTTCTGCTTTTGGCCGAGCTGCTGGAGCATGGGGATGTTGAGTGGAGATTGAATTCGATGCCGAAGGCCGCATACGATGTGGCAGTACAGGAGGTGGTTGAGGTTGCTGAAGTGTTGGAGAAGGCGGAAGTTGGGTGGAAGCTGTACTTGGTCGAGTGTGGTATAGCGGTACCGGTGGAGGTTCAAATTGTGGAGCAGGTGAGGCTACGTTCGACAGCTTGCGAAGTACAGATGTTAGTACAGTTCGCTCATGCTTGATACCACAACTTACTCCAGAGCGCTCGTTTGTTGGCTGGGCGGCCTGAGGATCTGAAGGTGCCGCAGAAGCGTTCTGTCTCGATGTACTGACGTTGACGTGATCCTCTCCGCTGGCATCGGACCATGATGGTGTCCAAATCTGGTCTGGATCACGATACTTCAAGCTCTGCGGTTCGTACGTTCCTGCCGCCAACTCGGACACAAGCGCACCAGCTGTGTTCTGCGCCCATCGAGCCAGAATGGAACTCATCTTTTCGACATCCTTGTCATTTCGGTGGTGTTTGGGCCAAGGCCAGGCGTGGTCAAGCAGGTCAGGATCCTGGCATCCGTTCTTGATCACAAGCAATTCGACGTAGTCGATTTCATTCTTTGGTTTGCGGGCTTTGCGTTCGCACCAGTTGATGACTCGGATTTGCTGCCACAGAAACATGAAGACGTTTCCTTTGCCAGCGTTCGTAGCAAATGATCTCAAGTCGTGGATGTCATTGTCTGGCGACCTGGCGCCGTACCACTGGCAATGAATTCGTCAGTCCCGTTCGAGAGAGCAGCAGAAGAGCAGTTTACCTTCTCGTCGGAGGTGTAGAAGAACTCGGCAGCATTTTGGGGGCCCATCTCTGAAGTCAGTGTAGGCTGCAGATGGTGAATGTAAGAGGAGCGTGAGTCTCTACGACGAAGTCTCGACCACGAATGATGGGACGTGTGCGTAGGAATGGAAGAGTTAAGAAATGAGTGAGAGTGCTTGGGTCTCGTTCGGGCACGCCAAGCTCGCGGCTCAATCTCACGTGTGCCTGAGAATGGAAAGGTCAAGAAATGGATGAGAGTGCTTGCATCTCGTTCGGGCGCCGAGGTCGCGGCTCAACTTGACGTGTGCCTGAGAGTAGCAGAGTGAAGAAATGGGTGACCATGCTTGGATCTCTTCCGGGCGCGCCAAGCTCGCGGCTCAACGTTGATCTTCATCGTCACGCTTGCATTGCCGTGACTCAGGACAAAGATGTATGCGGGATGCGATGAGATGAGGTGGATAAGCTGCACCGTTCCAGCGCAGCAAAGAAGCGTGGGTCCGTGAAACTTGCCATGGATGAGGTCGGCAATGGACGTGCTAAGGTGAGGTGGTATGTCGCAGCCTCGCGGCGCGACAGGTGCAGGGAAAGAGAGGCATGGCTCGTGCTGGACGAGGCTCCAGGGCGCACGTTGATGCCGAGATTGGACACGAGGAAGGCGGAGGCAGCAGTCATCTGGTGTGGTGTAGCAGTTCGGGAAGCAGCACCTTGGCGCACTATCAGACGCGGGGATGGACGGACGGCTGCCTCATGGCGGCATCAATTGGGCGTCGTTTGAGTATGCAGGCGGCGTATGAGCGTTGCGTGGTGGATTGTGTGCATGGTGCAACAAGGAAAGTCGTAGAGCCAATCCGCGCCGGCTCGTGAATTCATCAGATCTTCATGCACCATGCCATGTGCGCTGTCCGCAGTGTCAGTGTCGTGGTGCGTGCGTGCGTGCGTGGTCGGGAGGTGTGCGGTGTGCGGTGTGCGGTGTACGGGAGGTGTGCGGTGTGCGGTGTGCGGTGTGCGGTGTGCGGTGTGCGGTGTGCGGTGTGCGGGAGGTGTGCGGTGTACGGTGAAGCAGCGTTGGGGCATACTGAAGACTATGAAGAAAGGAACGGGCTGTTCGCATTCGTTCCGCCTTTCCGAACCCGAGCCCAGCTGACACGCTGCTTTCCACTTTCCTTTCCCGAGACAGACTTCAACTTCAACACCATCACAATCCATCATTTCCGACGTCAAACGCCAGCTCATCTCCAATGTACCACAATCTCCGCTGCCGCCACGAACTCCGGTCTGTCGATGACGGGTGCCTGCACCTACCCGTCGCTGTCCTGGCCCATCTCCGCTCCGCTGCCACCGCTCCGAGCTGACTTCGCCGCGACGGACATTGGCATTATGCAGCATCACGTACACGCATCCATCAATCACACAGTCAAACGCGCTGTCTCCGATCAGACCCTGTCCCGCCCAGGCATTCCGCCGGCGCGCTTCTTGGCCGACCATCAGCTATCTCCGTAGCGGAGCGTCTGAAAGGAGACAGCACACGTGCCGGTCCAAGTTGTTGCTCCTTCTCTCCCTTTACTCTTCCTATTCCTTCGTCTGCATGCATTGACAGAACAGCTCTCGAGAACCATCTGCCTCCTCCTCTGCTCCTTTCGTTCCTCCTCAGCTTCCACCATGCCCAAGCATCGCTCCAACTCCGATCCAGACGATCCGTACCTGCCCAGCGATGACGAGGACTCGGATCCTGAAGATTTCATCATTCACTGGGGAGGATTGACTTCTTCAGAGGCCAAATCTTGGCGTGAGTGAGAGCCTCAGCGATCCATCTATCAAGCAACGACCTCCGCGGAGCTCCTCTTGTGCGCTTGCAACATGCTGATCTCCCGCCATAGGTGGCAAGAAAATCAACCTCGACCTTCACACCAAGACCATCATCTTCAAGCACGCTGTCAGCAAGGGCTACAGCTCCAAGCGGCCTCCCACCGTGCACGATCTTCTCGACCTCATCTACACTGTCCAGCTGCCCAGACAAGGCCTCCGTGCCACCAAGAGATTCGTCAAATGTCTCGCATCGTGGATCTCCAGCAACATTTCCCAGCACAACCTCGTCGGGCTTCTGTTCGAAGAGTGTGTTGGTATCAAGCCGCCTGTGTACCGCGTCTGCATCTCATCAGCATTGCTCGACGCAGTTCAAGACCCGGCATTCTCGTACAACTTCATCTTGGCCTTGCAGCGCTCCTCAGACTGTCCCATTATGCAAGCACACGCTCGTAACAATCGTTCCATGCAGCTCTTCGGTGGCCAACCCGAGCCGAGACCAGGCATGGAGCAGACCGTCCGTGATGTGATGAGCCACATGGTTGCTTCAGGTCAGATCGCCTCGCCGACTCCAGCGACGAAAGCATACCACACACCCTACCCTTCCCATCCCGGCATGCCACCAATGTTTCACGCCGCTCCATATCCCCCATACACCAGTGCTCAAGCCATTTCTGGAATGCCCAACCCACTCAACCCCGCTTTCCACCAATATGGTCCACCGAACACTGGAATGTCCAACCAGCAGCACTCTCAGCCTCCGGGTCCGATCTATGGACCTCCGGAATACCTTTACGAGAAGGACAGGGTCAACGCCAGTCAGAACCACATTGCATACGAGAAGTGGTTGGAGTACGTCAAAGTCAAGCTCGAGCAGCATCGAAGCATGAGAACTCCAGGAAGTGCTGTATTGCCTGATGACCTTCAAGACGCTATCAACTTCAACAATGGAGTTCGCGATTTCTTCCCTCAACACGACTACATCGGATGGTAAGCAGATGCGCCTCGCAACCCCATCTCTTGGTCCTGCGCTGACTCCCTCATCCACTTCAGGTTGATTGATCATCCTGAGGCCATGGCAGCGGCATCTTGAGGCGTTGGTTCATGGTCAAAATCGAGACACGGGCAGGAAAGCATACATCACCACAATCATACACAGGCACAGGGCGCAGGCGCAGACATACCGCACACTCGGTACAACAGCCTGGAGGCGGGCGGGCGTCAGTTTTGCAAACGCTGTCATCGGTAGAACGATATGGAGTAAATCAACCCACTTGGTCAGCTCGGCGGAGACATTCCTTTCACTTCAGCATCAATCTCATACCCACACACCCTTATGCCCTTCATCGATAGCCCATTGCTGAGCGGCACATCATTTTGCCCTTACATTCCCAAGCCAGACGGTGCCATAGCGTGACCATCAAGGCATCAACAGCGATTGCGCACACTTATGCCATTCATGCTTTCTCGTCGAAAAGACAAGACATTCTCTCCCAGCACATGCCAGACTGCTTCATGTCACATCTCTTCAACCTCTCCTCATCCCATTTGAGAAGTCTTCGAAGCATTGCTTGATCCCAACTCATAACCGGCCGAAGACGGCTTCTCGCACGAACTCCCATCTATGCATATGCTCTCCTGCGGATAATCTCCCTGGCAAGTACAGCCATTTCTCCCTGCCAAGTCACCAGTGCGCTCTGTTCCGAATGCAACGGCAGCGACCATACTTCAGCGCTCCTCCCAACAAGATCCTCTTTCACTTTCTGACGTCCTAAGCTCCCCACAGATGTCATTTTCTTCCTTGCTGGAGGCAGAGGTTGATACTACGATTTCGGGATTCTTCGGCATCATTAACTCGACAGGTAAACACCGAGACTAGGTAATGTGGCTGTCACGTCAGCCAAGACAGTGTTTGAAGAAGTTGCTACCTTGTCTACCCACCCTTGAGTCGCTCATCTGATCGCCTCGACGATGTCCGGAATCACGCGTCGGACAAAGATGAAGTCCTTGTGCAGAAACTTGCGGGAAATGCCCTTGTTGCGTATGCAACTGGTTAGAACAAGGCCAGATAGTATCCTTGAGAGCAGCTTGTCGGTGTCAGCATATAGTTATAGATAGGTCATCTTCTCGCCGATCGTTCTCCGACTAGGCATGTATTTGAGACCGAGGTCAAGTGTCGGGTAAAGATAATCTGGCGGGTTTCAAAAGTGGATAGAATAGCGTTCATTTGACTACAGCGCGCTAGAGAATCCGACAAGGACTCTTCTGTCCTCTTCCGGATGTCAACCTCTCGCTCGTAGCGACCGCGTCTTGCACGATTTCGATGTTTGGGTCTTGTTCGGCGGGAACTTAGCGACCGGAAGGGCTTTCACTGTGATCTCGGACTTTTCGGAGGCGATTTCATTTGGATGTTGGCGATGGGAAAGCTCATCTTCTTGACGAAAATGGCCTTCGCTTGACGGATTACCAAAGAAGCCTGGTTTGGTCAAAAAGCTCTACGAATGTCACAAAGTAAGCCCTACTCGATGGAATACCAACGGGCTGCAACATTTCGCTGATCGTCTCCAGCCTCCGAAGTGCAGCAGAAGCCATCCAAGTTCTGGGCCACATCATTACCAGGCTCTGCATCCATCACCCATTTTGAATGCAGTGATTATGTGAGTACCTCAATTACCTCCAAGATGGCAGAAGGAGACAAGTACGTGGATGCTCCCAAAAAGTCCATCAGCTGTAAAGAACAAAATCTCCACTGCAGCCATGATCCGCGCTGGAATGGAATCTGGATCCATCGTAACAGATGACGCTGTGGCCCGTTGAGACCAGGACAAGCAGTATTTCTGGCGCCGCAGATTTCATCCTTGAGTCAAGACAGCACCAATGACTTCTCATCTCAACTTCAAATGTGCACCTGTTCAGATGCGGGTACACGCAGCCAGGTGTACAAGATACACGTATTCAGGTGTATGGCGTGCGCCTGACTGGATGTGCATGTTCAGACCGATGTACACCCACTTGAATGTACGATGTACACTTTTGAATTGTGCCTTGAATTTTAGCCGCTGGAGGACTCCCGATATGCGAGCCCGTGTAACTTCTTGTATGACATTCATGAATAATGCGCCGAGTGCTGCGAAGAATAGACGGTGCTGCAAAAAGCAGGCCGTGCTGCAAAACACAGACCGTGCTGCAAAAACCACCCTCCGCGCTTCCGTCTTTTTCTTATCTATCTTCTCCGCCTCCTTCTCCGATACACGATGTACACTCACTCCGATGCACGGTGTATACCGACTCCGATGTACGATGTGCATCCACTTAGATGTACGATATACATCTACTCAAATGTACGGCGTACACCTAGTTAGGCGTAAAAGCTTCCCTTAGTCGGCGTATACCTAGCTAGGTATAAAAGCTTCCCGCAGTTAAGTATACGAAGACACCCGGAGTTAGTATAAATAAGCTGTATTAGCACCGGGCTAAGGACGGCAGAGCTGTACAGCTACGAATAATATATAGACAACGAGACGGTTATCGAGATACGAAGTTAAAGAATCTAGCGAGATACGCCGGACCTAGGCAAACTCTATAGTTGTTTTAACTTGCGTTTAGCTATTCGCAATGCCGAGTGCCTATGCCAATCTCTACCTATATCATTATTCTCTCGTATATCGTCGATATACTAAACGAGTTTAACATCTTTGCCGGCTTTATACTACTTAGCAGCTCCTCTTCCGAATATAAAATCGCCTCGTAGCCTATCCCTAAAGTCGAAAGGAGTAAGTAGTACGCAAGTACACGCGGTATCTAATATCTAGAGCTAGTGTTCGAGCGCGAACTCCTATAGGCTCTTAATATAATCTTAGCGGGCGGCTAACTAGGCGGACTACTTACGGAGCATCCTAAGTAGATCTATAATAGCGTAGTACATTACGATATCTAGGTATAGGTTAGACCTCGGACCGCCTTACTAATTTCTTTTATAAAGCAGTACTGCAATTCTGCCTCGCCTTTAGGCATTTTCCTATATTAATGCTATATACTACTAACCTTAACTATCGGTTAAATAACGACGATATGTCTTCCTTTAGACGCTCCTTCTATACTTTAACAAGCCGCAATATACCTTCTATAGAGGGTCGGAATATAGACAGACAACGAGGACGACTTTACCCTACTCCCTTCGACTAGGCTTCGGCGTCTCGTATAATTAGCTTCCGCCTCGAGAAAGAATTAACTACCGAACGGGCAAGATTTATATTAGAGACCCTTCTTAGCCGTTCGTAGATACAAACACTATACGCCCTTTATAAGGTACTCTATAAACCTAGTTCTAAGCCGAGCATTTATAGGTACGGTAAGTAGAAGTCGGGAAAGCATTACCTACCGACTATACGATACTATCCTACTCTAAGAGCTTATATAACGAGTTTGCCTCGTCTTACTACGCTACTATAGGCTTATAGCTAAGACTTGAATGCTGTAATATGCGTTAGAGTTTCCTACTAGCGAGAAAGAGCTAGTTACTAGAATATATTTATTTCCTACGACTAGGATTGCACTACTACGACGCCTATAGAGAGGAAGACGGCTTTCGTTATTACGGACGTCTTTACGATATAAGATTATATAGTTATTACGGCTACTATTACCGTTATAGTTATTTTATATACTCTTTTAGCTACGGACTCGCTATCGCTTAGATTCCCGCAATAGCCGGTATTAGTATTAGTATAACTATTACTCCGACTTTAGATCCGAGAATTCGAAGCTCGATACTAGCACTATAGTGTTCTATAAGGCAATCTCGCTAGCCTCCTAATACTCCCTAGTAGTATAAGCGCTTAGAATTAATTAATTGTATTAGAAACGCTAAAGCGGAGATAGCTATAAGAAGCATACTAGGCTAAACATTTCTTTAAGGCTTTATCTTCCGCTACTTCTATCGCTAATTTACGATAGCTAGAACATTTCTAATCGTACTATAGACTGCCCTAATCCTATATACTCGATATAATAATCGCTAAAGGTAGCTAGAAAGGATTAATAATTAATTGTCTAGGAAGCTTTTCGGAGCGCTCGCAAAGAAGTATAAGAATTACTAAGATTAGAAAGTTTTTAAAAATACATTTAGGGACTTATTCCGAGCAGTATACTTATTAATATCCTAACGACTACGGATTTGCAATACTGCGATTCGCCTTCGCCTTATCCGACCTTAGAATTAATAACGTTAAACAGATTTATAAGAGTCGTATAAGGCTTTAGATTTTAGTTAAACGTAAGTTTAGTATTAACTATATAAGACTTAAGTCGGCTTAATAGCTCTTCGTTGCTCTAAAATTATATTAATTAGATTTCGTCTTATTTTCTAACTATTATAATACGTAGTATAGAAGTAGGAATCGTTCCTTGTTTAATAAAGTAATCCTTCGGTTTTGTATAAACCTTTAATCTCGTTCGCAAAAAAAGTTAGAAACTGTTTGCTTTAAGCTTATTATCTAGATAGGCGTAGAAGTCCGCAGTAGGAAGTATAACAACAGTCTTTAAGTACTTTATCGAGAGCCTTCGAAGACTGCGAATGGCAAGGTCATAATACCTCCAACTTCCTGCTTTCGGCCTAAGCGAAAGGCGCACAAATGTTCATCACATCAATATTGTACTGTACTAATGCTAGGTAGCCGAGCAACGATCGATGTTAGCCAGTCTGCGGAGCCTTCAATCAATGCTAAACCGCGTCCCAATCAATTGTTACTAGGGCAGCGCAGGACCAATTGCTTTGGACCTCCGTACTGTCTTGAGGATCAAAATGTCCGCTCCTTGGAAGTCTCTCAAGTATACATTTTGCTTTGTCCCAAACAAAAACTTCGCTCGCTTTTTAAATCTCTGAATGTCTTTGTCTTTGAGGCTCCAATCACCTTCCATTCTGCTATATATCCAAGAACGAGAATCTACAATAAGGTACGCACTCCGAATCTCTGCCGAATCAACTCATAATATCTGGTACCGAGCATTTATACATCTTCGCACAACTCATCAAGCCTTGATTCGGCACCAATCTAACAGGTCTTCTAGACACGATGAATTCTTTGCATTGGATTTGGCTCGGAGCTTTGCGGCGTACAAAGCTTGGGGAGGCATAGTCGGACAGCAGCGCTGATTCTGAAAGATGCTGATCAATCCGACTATGAACTAAGAGTAATCATATTGTGGTGATCAGACTGCGACATTTCCAAAGAAGACAACAACCAAATTGCTGCATTGCTTGAAGCCGTATCGGTTCTGTTCATGCGACCGACTTGGAGAAGGTAGGCTTCCTCGATCCCGCGTATCTCCACGCCCTTCTGCAAAAGGCGACATCTTCGTTAAGGGCTCTGGTCCTAGGTGACAAGAGGCACAGGCCTAGGCGATTTGAAAAGGTTCTCAGAGTCTCAAATTGCAGGTGAGCAGAGATGGATATGGCATTGAGCGGAACCAACTTCTTCTTTCGGGACGCAAGTATCATTGTGCTCGTCAAATGTAAACCTGGGAGGGTCAATCGATCAGAGTTCCAAACCCTCCGCGTCCTCCTCAGCCTCAAGGCCAATGGCGTCGTCGACGGCCTGGACAGTACCCACAAGCTCCCACCAAGTTTTGTTTTTCTTTTTCGACACCTCCAACCACGAGCCGCGCCTCCCAACATGTCCGCACTCGCCCCTCGTGCGGCTGGCAAGAACTGACTCGCAAAAGCTGATCTGGCCTCCCTATGCCTCGGCGGCAACATGGTTGCCATTGATGCGCTCCAGGGCCCCGATGAGGTCCAGGTCGCTGCCAGCAGGCGAGACAAGGGCGGCCTTGTTCTTGGTCATGTGCCAGTGCTCGAGGGCATCCTTGGTGGCTACATCGCAATCAGCAACCAGCACACATGCCAAGAGCAGGCCACACTCACCAGCGACGCACGCGTCTCGTTCGGCCTGGATCGGCTCAAAAACATCGTCTGGCTGGGAGAGTTTGCTCATGTCTCCCGCCATCTGCATCATTGTAAAAAAGCTCTCTTCCACCAGTTTCGGTCCGGATGTGCAGGGATGTGCAGGGAAGTGCACTTGCATCGCGCCAGTGGGTTTTCCATGGAGTCATCGGACTCAGTCTGCGAGGGAAGTCACTCGCGGACGAAGGCCAAAAGCACAGTCAGAAGCGGAGTCCGAGAATGGACTCGAGCCGGAGATGCCACAAATACAGCAGATGCCAGATTCCATATGCAGATGCTTGGGACCGGGGAAGAGGAAGTAGGCGAGATCTCCGCACTGGTGTAGGAGGAGCTCGAGCACTCGATTGATAAGTCGGACGAGGGACAGCTTGACCGAGCACGACCATTGAGGCGAGATGTCAAGCGTGCATCAAGTAGGGTAGGGAAATGGGCGGAATCCCGTGTAGCTGAGATGAAGAAGTTCTCGAAGAATACGGTCTGGGACTCCAATCATGGTCTTGGACTCCTATCTCTCGGATCAGACTCCAATCAATCATGATTACCGACTGCAATCAAGATTACCGACTCCAATCATAATCTCGGCCTTCAATCATGCATCTCCCATGCATGCTGAGATTGCATCTTGACGAGGCACCGGGCCGAAAGTACTCCCACGAGCGCGTGAAGCACAATCCTGAAAGAAACCCAGCCTATAGCTAGCTTCTGAACACACCTCGACCTTCTCCTGATGAGCATGATCTTCAGGATCGAGAATGGAAGAGAGATTGGTGTTGCGGCCAGGATGGGACAAAGCTTATGTTCTTTCTCGTGCCCTGCGTTCAGAGTGAAATGAGCGCCGCCAAAGCACTCCGAGCATGGAAGAGAGATTGGTATCGAGGCCAGGATAGGACGAAAGCTCATTTTCTCTCTCGTGCCCTGCGTTCAGGGTGAAATGAGCGCCGCCAAAGCTCCACGCAGCATGCGCCAGTGCTTGTTGTACTGATCTCCACTCCATTCCATTGCAATGTGTCCGTGTTCATTCATGTGCATCTCCCTTCTCTTGTGCCTTGCGTTCGGGGTGAAATGAGTGCCGCCGAAGTACCATACTATGCAGCATGCGCCAGTGCTTTCCCATTACAATGTGTCGTTTTCATTCATGACTATCTCCCTCTCTCACGCCTCCTCCCCTCTCAAAGCATCCCCCATAATTCCTTGCATTGCCCATCGTGACTGTCTGATCTCCGCTGTGCTGATTTCCACCACAATGTGTCGTGTGCATTCATGCTCATCTCGTAATCACATTCATCTCCCTCTCCTTCGCCTCCTCCTCTCTCAAGCTCTTCTCCATAATCCCCTGCACAGCCCACCTCAACTGTCTGATCTCCGCAGCTTGGCTCTGCTGACTGTGTCTCAACTCATCCACCTCTCGTACCAGCATCTGCTCTCTCGCCTGCAATCTCTCCACCTTGACCTTCTCATCGCGCACATTCTCTTCCCAAGCTGCGATTTCCCTGGCGCGCCTTATAGCCTCTCTGGCCAAGTCTTCCTGCAACTCTGCGATCACTCGGTATGCGTCTTTGATGTGGGCTTCGGCGATTTCGGAGCGTTGGGTGGCTTTGCGCAGTTGTGTCCCTGTCGCTGTGGGCTGTTGGCTGGATTCCTCTGGCTGGGGATCAGGTTTGTCGGAGTTGGCTCCAGTAGTAAGCGCTGATTGATGATGTCGAGCGCCATTGGGGAAATGATGTAGCGGCATAGTGTTTGTTTCGAGCGCAGAAAAGCGGAGAGCTGTTTGGCCGGTTGGTCGGTTGGGAGGGCGTATCGCTTCAGCGCAGAGAATGAGCAGTTCTAGTCATACTCCTCTGCACTTCCACGTTGCGCCACGCGGATTCATAATGTCGAGCGGCATTGCGCAGTTGATGTGGTTGCATGGTGTTTGTTCTGAGTTCAGAAAAGCGAGGAGCTTCTTGGTCGGGTGGTCGGTTAGCGGGGTTTATCGCTTCAGCGCAGCAGATGAACAGTTCCACTCACACTCCTGTGCACTTTGCAGGTTGCGCCGCGCTGGTTGATGATGCAGAGCGGCATTGCGCAGTTAATGTGGTAGCATAGTGTTTGTTGTGAGCTCTGAAAAGCGGAGACCTTTTTGCTAGGTTCGTCGGTTGGCGGGGTGTGGTGGGCTGAGTGTACGGCGTGCCCCGCGTTGCGTGTACAGATCGTGACTGCGTGTACAGCGTTCCCCGCACTGCGTGTACGGCGTGCCCTGCGCTGCGTGCACAACGCGCATCGCGCTGCGTGTTCAGCGTGCACCGCGCATCGTGTGAACAAAACTCAACGCGGACAAAGAATTCTACTCTACTCGCACTCCTTTGCACTTTCCACGTTGCGCCAAGTTGCTAAATTTGATGAGCAACCTGTTTGACTGATCGGAAATGACGGGCGTGAAATGGCTTCGAGACGGCAGGGAGTCAGCCTGCCAGAGCAGACCAAAACCGCTCTTTTCCGAGCGGCCATTCATTGCTGCTTCTCCTCGAAGAATCTCCCATCACCAGACACGCTTCTGAGACTGCTTCCTTTGACCATACCTACTCATGACACTTGCTGCAGCCTCCAAAAGCTCGAACGACACCTGGAATGCATCGTTGACTGGCTCATTTCGGCGATGAATTCCAAGGCAACCCGACACTTGCTCAGGGAAGATTGGACTGGAAAAAGTGGTGGCAGAAAGAATCATTATCGCATATTTGTGTCACAGGCACTCTTGAGCATCGTCAATGCGCCCGACTTTTCTTACTTGGACATCGCACATTCTGACAAAGCAATTGCCAAACACGCACTTTCTGGATATTGCTTCGTCGAGGTCTTGAATCCTTCTGCCATTACCAAACAAGAGCTGCTTAAGACGACGATGAGTATGCTAGCATCAGCACCGCTCGCTGTACATTGGCATCACTCACTGCAAAGTCCACTCTACGCCTCCTCAGCATCATCTTCCGCCTTGCGTCAGCTTCCCTACGAACCCCGTCCGGCCTTCTTCTCAGCCTCTGACGCCAAAGTTTCCAGTCCACATGGACACGTCATCACAGACTTGGAGAATCGCAGCGTCATGTCGATGTCAAGACCACACACGTCTGGAACTACCACAGCCGCACCACCCCAACCACCAATCCCCGAAGCTGGCCGCGTACATCCACGATCAAACATGTACAAGGAGCGCCCTCGCTTTGAGCAAGGCAGTGTCAATTCAACCTCTTCAACGCAGGGCGAAGCGAAGCCGCATTCTCTTGAAGACTTCGAGCACAGCCGCTCCACACTCTCTCCATCGCTACAATCAGACTACAGCCTCCAAAAATGGACCTCTCCCCACCCATCATCCTTCAACCCCTCAATTTCCACCTTCGAGGATTGTTCTTCCACTACCACTTCTTCGACCTTGAATTCCAACCCCGAGTCTTCTACGCAGCAGCGCATAGCATACCTCCAAATCCTAACGCTCCTGACCGGAATGCTAGCTCAAGCCAACGCCGACGAGACACCTTTTCCTCAGCAGTTCTACGACTTCTTGATTTGGAATGGAGGGGATCAGAGATTTCATGATGGAGCGGATTATGAGGCGTTCGTGAGAGGGCTTGGGCAACTTTGAGGGGAAAAAAACAATGCTGCTGGATGGATATGGGACTTGTACGAATCTCGACCACTTGCGGCAATGAACTCGTTGTGCAGAGCTCAACATACGTGATTCGACGAAGGATAGAAGCGGAGCCGCGCTGGTTTCGGTTCGACTGCACCACCACATCTAGCCGCTTTCCTCAGACTCAGTGTGCAAGGGAGAGAATGAAAACGCTCTGGCAGCCGACATCCGCAAAAGCTTGGTCAAGGGATCCGCGAATACAGCGAATGGATTTTCAGATTTTGAGGGTGAGCTTTGATCGCGATACATAGATAGCCCGGTGAATGTACTGCTTGATGAGGAGGAGGAGGAGGACCAACACATTGGCTGAGCGACGGGATGGACTTTTGAAACTGTTAAGGAATGCTTGCGAGGGGTACGGGAAAGGCAGGATTGAGGCTGATCTTTATCAGTGCCAATTCATTGATCTGCGTCTAGCAATGATCATGCTCTAGCAAGCTCACCCGGTTGATGGCGCCACACATTCTCTAAACCGAACATCTGCAGTCATTACGATGAATAAATATCATAAATGACAAGACAAGACTCAGCAGAAGACTCCTCAGTCACCATCACTTCACGAGAAATCCAAGTCAAGGGAAGACAGCAAGAAACTGTATAAGGAGCTTGAGGAAAAATGACAGCGGAGACGGCATCATCACATCATGATGAACACTATGACAAGCCACGAGGCTTCGAAGAGTCCTCGGTGAACTGATTGATGCTCACTCTATAGCAAGCACCATAAGATAAGGACGTTGAGAGAAAGAAATGACAGCGAAGACGGCATGCATCAACGACAGCTTCATGGGCCAGGGTTAAATCATGTCATGATAGGAAATAATATGCGTAGCGAGATACGAGAAGGATTCTTCGTCACTCACCTGATGATCACTTTATGAGAACATTCGAAGCTTGAGAAAAAGGAAAATCACAGCAGAGACGACATCAACGACATCTTCCAACGCAACAAAAATCATAAAGATGCTACCGATCCTATCGTGTGAAAGCATAAAGATGCTGCTGCTACCTACTCCGAATCCTCCCCCCAAGCCTCATGCACAAACTCCGCCTTCCTCTGCCTCCGATCAAAATCCTTCACCCACTCCAACCAATACAAATCCTTCGCCCCAACCCAAGCCCTCGTAGCATCATACGAACCCTTCACATCCAGCAGCGTCGTATCCCTCACGCACCACAATTGACCCAGAATCTCCCTCCCCATCTCACACCGATCGACATCAGTCAATGAGTCAGGACCAGCTTCCGCGATGCGACGGCCGAGTTCTTTATCCAGCTCGTCATCGCCCCAGAGATGGTCGACTCCAAGACATTCTTGGCCGGCGAGATTGGATTGCCAACGTCGCCAGTCTTTGGGGGTGCGGATGGGGAATCCCCCAACGCGGCGGACGGAGTCGAGGTTGATGCCGCCTTCTTTGACTCGGACCATGATGTTGGGCTTTTTGGGTTCGAGCCACTCTTGGAAGTCGGAAGGTGGTTCGGCGGGATATGGTTCCCACCATGCTTGCCAGATGGATGAGGTGTTGGAAGAGGAGAAGCAGTCGTGGCAGAAGGTGGTGATTTCCTGGTTCATGCTGTCGTAGCGTGTTGCCCACTGACGTGCAGCATACAGACCGGCGCGACGGCTGAGGCCGTGAAGTTTCTGCTTGCTGTACACTTGCCGGACGCGAGTGACGGTGGCCTCGCCGGCATGGTGATCGAAAGTGTCCAGTAATTCGCGAGTGAAGAATGAAAGAGCGTTGACGATATGCCATGTGACATACATGTTGAGATGGGTGAAGTCCGACCAGGCGGAGAGGTGGCGAAGTTCATCGAGTTCGGGCTGCCATTTGTCGATGCAATGTTGGTGGTGAAGACATCGGCCGAATTTGGGATCTTCGAGACTCTCGATCTCTTGGTTGATGAAGGCCACACGGGTGAGAATGGAAGCTCGGAGTTCGTCAATCATGGAAGACACCAGGTCGTATTGCCGGTCGATGCCGTCAAACAGTGTTGCGTTTGCCGACCAAGCCAATGCCGAGCGAAGAGATTGCTTCTCGTTGACGCCTATGTTCCAGAGCTGGAGCAGTGACTGCATTTGTGAGGTGGCGGTGCTCGTGTCGGAAAGGTTTTTGATCGTCTCAACGTGCCTCTGGAGAGCCAGTGCCACGCCTTGATCGACGACGCCTTGGCCGACGACAAACATGACAGCGGCACGCGCAAGCGATTCGGAGCGTGAGTTGATTTCGAGGCGGCCGGGAGTGTCTGCTGGGTCGGGAATGGCCATGACATGGTCGTTCCGCTCATGCTGTTTCTTTTGAGCGGAGTAGAGCCAGTCGGGCGCAAAGTCGGGGGTTGTTGGACTGTACCGCAGGACGAGAGGGTGCGCAGGCGCACCGAATGCGAGCCATTTTGACGAGGTGCACACGTGGGAGCACAATGGAGGTGGATGATGATGTGATGAGGCCAATGGGTGCTGGTTGAAGGATGCATGGTCGGAGGTTGAAGCGTGGGGGGGTTGTTGAAGGTATCCGGCGCAATGCGCGATGGCATAGACCAAGAGGCATGGCAGAAGAAGCCTGAAGAACAAGCGCTGCAGCAGAAAGCTCGCGAGGCTGCGCCAGGTTGGTGGATTGTTGACGCGCCTGCGGTGTGCGGCGATGGTCTGGTGTGCTCGCAAGCGGGAGTGTGGCGGCCAACGCGAGCGACGGCGAACGGCGTGGTCCAGCAAGCACACGCACGAATCGACATACGCAGCAACTTGACCGGCCTCGGCTTCCGGCTGGGTGTGGGCGCCCAGCAAGGCGAAATGAGAGAGCCACAGGAGGTCGAGGCAGTGCTGGGCGGCCGTGTCTCGGCACCACTGTGCCACGCGGGAAGGGAAACGCATGGCTTACGCACGGAAAGATGCCGTCGATGATGCGCATCCGAAACGCGTGGGTGATGTCAATGGAAAGGACAGCAGATGACAGATGGCGGATGTGTTGTTGTTGTTGCGTGTACATTCCAGTCGGCCCGCACAGCAGCCATCTCGCCGTGAGCGCGGTAACGCCCACGTACACATCGCGAGGACAATGTCGGGAGAGTGCGATCAAGCGTCATGTTCAGTGGTGTATTCCGATCGGTCCCGCATGAGCATGAGGTGCAGTCCAATATTATTGATGAAGAGTTTGTTGGTTGGTGTTGTGCTTTGAGCGGCTCCAAGCGCCCTGAGGCCGAACCCGAACCCGAACCCGAATCCGTTGCTACCGACGATACGATGCAATTCGAGGCTTTTTCTCAACCTGCGTGGGCAGTGACATTGGGCAATTTTTCGTTTCATCTTGAACAATCCACGCCGGAAAGAAAGAAAGCTTTCGAGGCGTGTATGATCAGATGCACCATTCGATGCGCTGGCTTCCCCGATTCTGACAAAGCTGCCAAGGCCACAGCTTCCTCGGCTCCAAGCGGAGCGGCCAGCGCTCATCAGGAAGCTATGGCATGGGAAGCATTCTCACTCATGATTTGCCCGTAGTCGTGCACAAATTGCCGCCAGCTGCCCAAAACGAATCGCATATCCGCTGTGTCTCCCATCAGACCCTTGGAGCCGTTCTTGGGAGAACCTGAGGCATCGCAGCCACGCCTCACGCTGGACCACCATTCACAGACTGAAAATTCCCGTTACATGAAGATAGCGCTTGAATGGATCATGCCATGATGATGGCATGGGCAGCCGTGTCGTGTTGCTTCTTGTCCGCATTTCCACTTCCCACGATCCAGAGCAGAGCAGCCGACACTGACGCTCACGCTCAATCCCGACTCCGAAAACTGTGTGGCTCGCTTTGTATTCCTGTCCAGCTTCGACGCTTGCCTTCCAAAGTCCCCACGACAGCTTCAGGAAAAGTCCTGGTCGATACGATTCTGCATGCCACTCAGACACGGCACTCGAGGGTCAAATTGTTGATTCGCGTAGTCCTCGTCGCTTGCTGCACAATGCCTTGCTGACATATCAGCTGCGAATACTTGCTCCTGTGCACGCTTGACATGGAGTTCTCGCGGGACCAGAGGGTCGTTGAGGACGGAGAGTCGCTCATAGATGCATTGCAATGGCTGGTAAATTCCTGAGTGATGCGACCTCGTTGGTTGCCTTGCAATGTTCTAGGAATGGTGCTTGACGATGGCTGGTAGCTGGATGCTGAACATACCAAAACCTTCTCGAACGGTCAGTGGGATCAGCAGTGTTGGTGCAAAAGCGCCTTCTCGAAGACTGATACAGTAGTTCGAGGTCTGTACGGAGATGCAAGCGCGGAGAAGGGTGACAAAGCATGCAAGGATCGCTCGGCTCGGCGCGGCTTTCCGATCGAAGCTGCTTGGCTGCTCTGTGTTGTGTGCCTCGAAGACTCTCTGCTTTCTTTCGCTCGCATGATCATCGCCGCAGCCTTGATGCTTCGACTACATCCTACAACCTACGCTGCGCCGAACGAGCCATTATCCTATTCGATCAACATGTCAACATCGACGGCCTCCGAGCAGCTTCCTCTCGACCTACGATAACGCCAGCCTACAGCAGGCATCGCATGCTGCCAACGACACCTGAGTCGCCACCTGCTTGCAACACCCCCGATTGTCGATCCAAGTGATCGGGCTTGACCACCATCGATCCTGAGCTTCGGCGCTACGATTGTGATGGCAAAGCACCACGCCAGCATCTCCCTCTCCCTTCGCTTTCTCGCCTGCCCCCGCTGAAATCAAGCCCCGGTCAAGAGAAAACATAGCAAGGACATCAGATGGCACCAGCTACCATGCTGCGAACGAGGCTGCGGGTGAAAAACAATCCGGAACCATCAAAGCAGCTTGCGGAGGCCGAGGCTGGCCCGTATGAAGGTGCAATCAGTGGACGACAGAGTTGGGCAGCATATCCCACAATCGTGAAAGGCTCCAAGGGAAGAGAAAGCATATGCAAGATGTGGGAGGAGTCTTTCTTCAGTGCCGAGGAGCAGAGAACATCTCTTTGGGCAGAGTCTTTCTTCGACGCCGAGGAGCAGATTTGGACCAGACAAAGGATACACAGCCAGATCTGCCGTCGAACAAGCATACGAGCAATGAGAGGACGACGACTGTCCGACAAGCCTGCTACATTCCTTATTTGCGTCTTGACCGAGTGGCTTTGCTCAAACATGCATACCAATGCGCTCTCGCCACAATGGCGAAAATGCTTTCCCCGCCATTGTAGACTGTCGCTGTATCAACGACCACATTTGGCCCATCTCCCGCCTCCCTCTTGCTCTTCTTCGCTGGCGTGGACTTGGTAGTTGTGCGCTTGCGCTTCATGCTTGGCGATAGTGTCTCTGGCTCTGCGAAAGCGTCGTCGTCTCCTTGGCCATCGGGCTTGTCATTGGATTTTTCCTCGGCAGGCTTGTCAGCGTTCTTGGGAGTCGTCTTCTTCTTGGCCTTGGAAGGCCGGAGCGTATCCTTCTGGTAAGTCCACCTTGTCCTTGCGCTCTATCTTTGCAGCTGTCGACTTCCACTTCTCAATCTCCCGAAGACGCAAAGCACGATCACAGGTCACAGTTCTCAGATTGCTATCACTTTCAAGCTTTTTCCCCTCTCTTTGAAGTCCAGGCCATGAAACGCGCAACACCGATTCCCACTCGGATCAAACTCACACTCTATCATCGTCTTCCTTGCTCATCATTGCCTACTCTTCTTCGTCTGCCAGAGTCGGATCGCCTGCGTTACAACAATGATGAGAACGGACAGCGGTGCTGGATAATGAGAGGAAGAAGAAGTTGGGTTTGGTAAGAGGTCGTTTCGGCGTGCATGCATTGGCTCTTGTCTTGGGTTCTGGATGGGCATGGTTTCATTCTGGGAGGAGAAGTTGAGGGTGGCATGACTCAGAGGTTGCAAAGATGTCCCATGAGAAATCCTGAGTCAAAGCGCAGTCCTATTCAGGTTGGAGTTGGACTTTGAGTTGCCTACTTGTGCTCGAATGGTGCGTCTGGCATGATCGGTGTCCGAAGCAATGGCGAGTCTGCGTCAGCGATCACGGCCTCCATGATCAGGCAGGAACAAGCTGTCGTGTAGAGCCAACTCCCGAAGGCCTCCGAGAGTTTCCACCGGGTCGTGAGCTGTGGCGTGATGAGTCCTTCGGGTTCTATGGGCTACCAGCCAAGCTCTTCCTAACCCATTGTGAAAGCCAAAGCAGGACTGGGGTGGTGAGAGGCTGAACGAGGGAGCAGAAAACACTTGGCGTGAAGTATTACCATCACGAAGACGGAAGAGTGCATAAGGTTGGATGAGATCGTGGCAGGCAGCGTGGTTTCCGGAGCACTATACTGGCAAACAGAAGACTTTGGTTGCTGAGATGTGCGAGTGGGAGACGATATCGTGAGTACTGGACTCTGCATCCAGCGGCATTGTGGAAACAATATCTTTGGATGTCTCCTACAAGCTCGTGCTACTGCCTCCTGAAGATGCATTGGCTGCACAATCATGTCGAGCCTGCTTGATCATAACCGGCATTAGATCTTCCTACTCTTCCGCGGTCACCAGGGCCAGATGGAATAGATTTTCAGATTTTGACTATTGTTCAGCCTTGCGAAGTCGATCTATTGCTGGGCCGGATTCCAGCTTGGAGGTCCAAACAGCAAGATCGTAGACGCCATTTGTGCTCTCGAGGCATGTTGTAGGCGCCTGTTACGACAGCGAAATCGGCTTGCGAAATCATCCAACCTGCTGACTTGTCGTTGGGTTGACTCCAGTAAGAGAATGAGAATCCCAAGTACCAGGATGAAGAAAGAGCTGCTCTGCTTTTCCAATGTCACCAACACTCCAGCTAACGCAATTTGCGTTTCATGTCTCCCTCTCACCGAACTTGTTGCAACGTAGAATGAACGTGAGAAGACCTCCTCTCATCGATTTCCGTCATCCAGATACGACGTGACGATGTTGCTATACCAATTTTCACCGTTTCGCGAGAACAGTTGCGGGCATGCCGCGAATGGAGCCAAAGAGGAGGTATAAGATTCAGCAATGCGACTCATAGGGCGGGCAATCAGTACAGCCTCAATCGGTCAGAGCTTTCACTCGCGGATATCAGCTCCCTCGGAATCATAACTATGATCGGCCATGCCTTGTCAAGGGACTATGTCGTTGAGCCACATTTCAGTCCGTGCTGCTGCGAGAAAGAGATCCTCTAATGCTCTGCATTGGACGTTGTTATTCATGATAAGGTGCAGAGACGATTATCCATCATACAAAGTGACAGCCTCAAACTTGTTCGCCTGATGAGTTAGTTACCCTGCTGGCCTTCTTGAGCGTCCGTCAGTAGGGCTTCAAGCGGAGCACAGCGAGAGTCAACCCACCGCATACGCGTCCAGATCCTTTCTAAACTTTGCTACACATACCGAGCGCAGGTGGTGGTATGGCGGTAACAACAGCTAGGAGAGAACATACCTATGAATTTGGGAAAGGCTAAGATTCCAGCACAGCATGTCTCTCTCTTAAGAAACAAATTTTCAAGTCTGGACAACTTGAAGAAGAGAGTGCCACTGCTTCCTCCCCCTTTCCTTCCTGGTCTTCTTTATTCCAGCTGCGAACAACAAAAGTCACAAAGAAAAGCTTCCAAGGACTTTCTCTATGGGCTCTTGTGCTGCGACACTACTACCGAGCTCATGTTGTATAGCTGATGGACTGAATCCTTCATCCCTATCCACTTTAGCAAAAAGGTCTCGAGGCATTGCCGAAAACTCAATTGAACATTCTGCGTTTCCTTCTCCGCATCATCATCCTCCCATTATCATTTCCTAGGCCATCCTTCTCCCTATTATCACCCAGGTCCTCCCCGTTATCATCATCATTATCATCCTCCCCCCCCCCCTATTACCATCCCAACTCAATCCTTCATCCCTATCCACTTCAACAAAAAAGTCTCGACGCATTCCCGAAAACTCAATCCAATATCCTGAGTTTCCTCCTCCTCCTCCTCATCCTCCTCATCCTCTATATCCTCCTCCTCCCCACCATCGTTTCTCATATCCCCCTCCCCCTCCATCACCATCTCAAGCCACTCCCTCCCCACCCTCTCCTCCCTCATCCAACGCCCCCACAACTCTTCCTTCTGAACCCCACTTTGATCCCCCTCTTCCGTCCAAAACCTCTTGACCCAACCATAAAAATGAAAAATCCTCTCCCCACTCGCCAGCGTAAGCGCATCATTCCCCACCTTCTTTTCCTCCTCCCCTTCTTCGTCATCAGGATACCAAATGCCGCCCACAAATTTTTCGACGTGCCGAATCGCAAACGAAGTTTTTCTCAACTCCACATCATCCTCCTGCTCGGAATCCTGTCTCCCTCGTCGCGCTTGTTGTAAATCACACCGGATCTTGATCTCCTTTTGAAAAATTCCGAAAATTGGTGGGAGGGGGAAGGTTCGATGTGATGATGATTGCTGCTCTACCAGGAAATGGAGACGGGAGAGGATGGCGGTGTCGAGGTGTTGGAAGAATCTTTCTTGGAGTTTGTGGTGGATTGTTGGGAGGGAGAAGAGGGAATCGGTTGGAGTGGGACTGGAAGGCGAGGGGTTGTGGGCGTAGAAGGCGGAGAGGGTTGAGGAGTAGTTGTGGTAGGAGTCGTGGGGTGGGGGATGGGATGGTGTTGGTGGCATGGTTTCTCAGCTGACTTGCTTTGAGAAATGGAAGGGTTCGAGTTCCGGTGTGGATGAAGCGCGCGAAGGTGGACCTTTTTCACTTCGGCTGGATGATTGCAGAAATGGTGACTAGCGAGTAGTGAGCCGCAACGCTTGACCAGACTTTGATGAAGCGACAGACTCGTTCCTGATCTCAGCCTCAAGGATATGCAAAGTGTATATGGCAAGGAGAGAAGTGCTCTGGCTCGGTGGTGTTGTTCTGGAACGAATGGGTGTGATGACGGACCAAAGCTTGTTGGGTATGGTGAGCAGACATTTCGAAGCGTGAATTGATGTCGTCAGATATCTCAATACCAATCCGAAGTCCGTGGTGAGACTACCCAAGACATGGCTTCTTGGGTCACGTTGGTGGCGAGATGTGCCATGTCAGACAGTGTCTTGGAAGCGAGAAGAAGCAGTGCATCGATCGCATCTTGTGAGTGCGAGTTCGGTGGAGAGGCGAGCAAAATGTATTCCACGTCTCCCCTCACCGAAGAATGAACCAAGATTGCGCATGATCAACGGCAAAGGCCACCGTCGTTCCGCTCACGACAGCGAGGAGGCAGACGTTCGCAAAAGGTTAACACTCCACCCAAAGGGCCAAAAAGAACTCGCACTCCAAGCTCTCATAACCATCAAAGCCACCCAGTCTGCTAGAACCGAAGTTCATCAGAGCAAGACCAAATCCAAAGAACGAACCCCACTCCGAAATGTGGTCAAGCAACTGCACTCAGGGGGACGCTTCCGATTTAGAGGAGTCTGACTTGATTGGATGCTGGCAATTGTGTCAGCTATATGAGTGTTGCAGCTTTGATGCGGCACCTCCCGAAGGCAAGAGCGCCGAGGTGAGCTTCGCCGCCGACTGACAACTCTTGCTTTGCGCCAGCTTTTCGTCATCGGCCTCGTGGACGGGCTGAACATCAACTGAGCATTATGCGGTGGATGGATGTGCGACCGGTGTAAATGGACCATACGCAGCAACAGCGAGGAGAGGTCGTGCTGGCAAAAGAGGATTCTGGGATCTGGTCGGGTCTCTGGGACATGGCAGTATGCTTCCTGACACACGGAGGATAATTACGCCATGAGCGTCGACTTGCTTCATAGGAGTCGCGGCCCGGGAAACATCAGCAGCAAACGCCTGCAGGAAACCGGCATTCCGAGCGTGCGAATCACCGATGATGCTCGTTGGGTCCTGAAGGCGCAACATGTCCACGTAGGACAAGCTTGAGGCCTGGACCAAGGCTTCTGAGATGCAGCATTTGTACCCAGTCTGTTTGCCAACCTTGCTACTGGAGGTTGAAGTCGTCTGGGTCAGGATGGTAGCCTTCGGAGTCCAAATGTCCACCCTCCTCCTCCTCCTCCTCCTCCTCGTCCCTCTTCTCACGCTGGCCTGCAGGCATGATTGCGGCGTGGGAATTTGACAAACGAAGGTTCTGTGAAACGGGGAATGATTGAACCGTTTGTGGAGCTATCTGACAAGCATGAGGCACGGTGAGAGGCATGGCCGGATGTGCTGCAGCTTCCGGCTCCTACTTGGCGAAATAAAGGGCACTGGCACTTCCCGCGATGGAGTCGAACGTGGTAGCAGAACTTCCACAGCAGCATCGCGAGGTACTACGGCACATTGCTACAAGGTGTCAACTGCATTGGAAAAGGCGAAACTAAGCGAAGCTTCGCGGACCAAATGATGAACGGAATTCCGAGGCTCTCAGTCGATGGCGCTTACGGAAGGCGATGCTCAAATACGTCTTTGAAATGCCGCAAGTGGCCTGTGTCGGGCCGACGACGAGTACAGGCATAGGCACAGGTACAGGCGGGAGCAAGGTATCATCGTCCAAGTCTCGCGCATTGTCATGTCCCTGCAAGTCTGTCGGATTCTCAGCGTCGATTATGATGCACAGTTGCGGGTGTATGAGGCACAGCTGGCAGGACGCAGATTGATGGCGAATGATGAAGTGATGGAGGCGTGAGTCGTGTCATGCCCGAGCAAATGTTTGATAACAGGCTTGAAGTTCGACGGACTCTCGAATGCCAGATGCCAAGGCAGGCTCTCGCTGGCTGATGTCACTCCGCCATTGGGGTCGCTGAACGTAGATCCCACGTTGTCGCGGATACCCCTTGGGATGAACTCGTTGAGCACTGGCTGCTTGTTCGTCTTTTTCTTCTTCCAAATTCGGCGATCGTCGATGGAATCCTGAATCTCGCTAGCGCGTTCGCGACGATGCGAAGGAATACTGCGAGACAGGCGAAGATGAAGACTCATATCGCCCAGTTGGTCTTCTGCTCACATTCTGCAGTAGTATGAGCCTGTCGCAGCGAATTGGGTCGACAATTGTAGTTTCAACACATTCGCCAGTTCACCCACCAGCATCGGCGCCCTTTGGGTATAGCAGCAGCACAGCACCGCATCGCCAGAGCCGCTGCCTTCCCCAATGACATGGTCTTCAACCTTGCCCGAATGGGTGCATTCGTTTTCGAGAAGTTCGTGCAGGATTATGCCAGTGAACGTGATCTGCTCGACTTCATCTGGCTCTGGGGAGGTGGTGTAGAGAAGACCGAAGAAATGCAAGGCCTCGCTCGAGTCTTGGGGAGTTGGGCTGAGAGTCATGCCACGAGATTCGGTCAGTGTGCTGCTGACGCCTCTCCCGAGACAAAGCATCGTGACCCAAAAGTAATTTTCGGTCCCGGCGGTCCACACGATCATGCGGTATTTGCTTCAGCATCCAGCTCGACTCAAGTCAAAGTGTCCAGAGATAGTCGAAGTCCATCGTCTAGAGATTCCGCCTCAGGCCCACACACCTCAGCAGCTACATATTTCAGACTCGTCACAGCAGCATTCCGAGGAAAGTTTCAGCACCACTTTGCATCCCAGGCCGGAGACGACACTCGGACAAACGCACCTGGCTCGTAGTCCGCTGAGAGAGAAAAGACGTCCAATTATTAAGAAGCAACTTCATTCAACCGATCACTCGCGGCCAAGAGCTCTGCAGCCCGGACTGAGCGAGAAAGACTCATCCCGCACCCTGTCTCTCGACATCGATAGACCAGCGGCATGTCCTGCCTATCTCGCTCCATCTCCTGGGCAAATCTCCATTTGTTGGGCGACTGCTGCTTCCCATAAGCTAGAGGAAGACCTTGTGTGGCTCGAGACTCCACGTAACAGCCCCGCCATGAGAGGTGCGCCGCAGCCATGGTTTGCCAAAGCGGGCTCGTTCCTCTCTCCGCATGTCGAAGACAGCAGACCAAGACCTGTCCTCACGACCACCAGCATGCAAGTTCGGGAGGTCATGCTACAGCCACAGTTGGCACTTTTATGGTCCATCCACCCCAGTCTTCTCAACTCCAGTCTTCTCAACCGCAGTCTTCTCAGCCGCTCTCATCAGCGTTTGACCCACAGCAGCCGCCCTCGAAGAGGCCAAAGATGAAAGGTAGACTCGGTCCTACATCTGAATCCGGTCATGTCTCGATGTATCATGGCTCGAAGGCTACATTGGAAGGCCTGCCCAACGCCAACTCTAGCACTGTTCGCCCCATGACTTGGAATTTCTCCTCAGCTATCGACCAGCTGACGTCCTTTCGTACTGGGGCAGCAAAGGTTGGATGTAGCGGTGCGAGACATATGCGGAGACATGGGATCGAGGCAGACGGGGCGAAGCCGAGCGATGTGGATCAAGGAAGGAAAGCCAGAATTTTCGGTGGAGTTGAAGTTCGGTCGGCGGTTGCAGAGCAGATCCATCTGGTGTACTGCAGAATCATCGTTGTTTCGTTCGCGATGTGAAGGAGAGCAGAGCCTTCGGCATTTTGGCCGAAAGTTAGGTTTCGGTTTCGGTCTCGCGCGCTCTTCCGATCTCCGACAGTCCGATTTCAAGTTCAAGCAAAATGACCAAGTCCACAACGCCAATGGGGACGTGATGACAGTACCACTCCCGCCCTGCTGCTACCAGACGCCCTTCCCATGAGATCTACCGAGATGACAATAGCGCATTCTTCGCCCTACAGCATGGCACAAGAGGCCCCAGGCGCACCGCACTTTGCTTGAGAGACGCCTCCACGAAGCCGAGGCTTCACCACAGGAGCGCATCTCGCAAGCGCCAGAGGTACAACAAGTCCGGCAGGCAGGCAATACATGTATGCTTCGCGCGCATGAGGATATCGTCGATGGCATACACCACAGAAGCAATGATGCTTTTCTTGCTGCTTCACAGTCTCAATACTCACACGTAAAGCACCATCAGAGCCAGCGCCATCTCAAGACGACTTGCATCCGGTCACAATCTTCGCAAGTTCAAAGACTCGCGCACCACGAACATCGTCACATTCCTCGGTCAATCCCTTCTCAGCAAATTCGTACACAAAACCTCGCTCCAACCCGTTGACCACACCAATCGTCCGGCCGAGCCCGAGCGCGATGACCTCCGAGCGCAGAAGTTGAAGCGCATGGAGAAAGAGACGCAAGACCGTCTCGAAAGAGAGAGAGAGAGATTGGCATTTCGGAGATTGTAGGACGTTGAAGAGGTGCTGAAGAAGTTCAAGAAGGCAGGCCACACGGAGCGGAACCGTCGATGGAATATCAAAGTCCCAACGCGGCCAGAGCCAGTATGCCTTGCTCACTCGAGATGGGATGGGATGGGAAACCGTCCTGAAAGAGGTTGAGAGAGTTTTGTACCAGGGTTGAGAAGAGAAAAGTGTCGAGGGAGCCCATAGCATCGGTAAGCATTTTCACTGCCTAGAAGATTCCAGGACAGAGGATTCCAGTGCCCGAGTCGTCGAGAATGTAGTTCTCGCCCATGGCTGGTCAATTGAAGACACCATTGCTCCCACGAATGTCAATATCTTCGGTATCATGTTGGCAGGGAGGGGATTGCGATATCGATTCTACCAGTCTCAGTACCTTCATGGACTGCCGCATGACTCCAATACGATTCAGCTTCTTCCGGAGACCTTTTCATGATCATCACAACCGACTTCTCTACTCCATTCAACACACGCAGAGCAGTCTCGCCCATGCCGTCACTTGTTCGGCATCAGATTCATACCACTGCACATCAATGCACATTCGAGGATGGCAATGGCAAACCCCCATAGCGGCTGTTTTGAGAAGTGCCTCGTTCCATCCATTCTTGATCTTGTTGGCGGTAAGCATCAGCATACCCTGACCATGCCTGTGGCTCGACAACTTTACTGTAACTTGATTGGGAGCCAAGAGCCCCATGCCACAAGTTCCAACGTCATGGTTCGACTTGGGCAACATGCGGTAAGCAAATGCAGAAAAATCAGCATCGTCTGAGACATATGCAGCAGATGTCAATCACAACTCAAGCACGATGCCAGGTGACAATGGGTTCGAAGCGGTCGTAACATCTCCCCCGAGCTTCTGCGATGTCGTCGAACTTCCTCCCCCGACACTGCGGATAGGTCTGCGTAAGCATTTTCGCAAATGTTTTGACCAGCCAGCAAGCAGCGTAAGTTCTGCACGGGTGTTTGGTCCAGCAAGAGCGACAGTATGGAAGTAATCCGCCTGCGATTCGAACTTCGAATTCATAGCAAGACCTACCAAGATCAATGTCGTTGCACTGCGAGACGAACTTCGAAGCCGGGCAACAGGATCGGAAAGCACACTGGTAGGCTTCGTCGACAGCATAGAAGTAATCCACCTGCCATTTCTTCGAATGAATATGTCAAGGTAGGCACCTACATCAACTTCGTTGCGCTGTGAGACGAAACGAACGAAGCCGGGCAAGAGTGCCGGAAAGTATGCAGCACAGAAGTAATCCGCCTGCCATTTGAACGAAGATGGGAGGAAAGTGTCAAGCAGAATTACATGTAGTTGCGCAGAGAGACGGAAAGGGAGAGGAGTAGTACAGCGTGTGTAGTTTGTACAATACAGTCACACACACACACACACGCACGCACACGCACACGCACACGCACACACACACACACACACACACACACACACACACACACACACACACACACACACACACACACAAAATGGCGACCGACAGAACAGCAGCAGCAGCACGAGTGGAGTCTTTGTTGGCCGGGCGAGGAGAACAAGCGCGTCGGAATTTTTGCGAGCAGTTCATTAAAAACAATTTAAAATCGAACAGCGAGCAGTCCTGGCAGCTGTTTTTCTGTTGGGAGTATTTAAATTCGCAGAACCGGATCGCCGCTCAAGGCTTTAGAGCTGGTCTGGAATTTCCGGAGCAGCTTGACGCCGTCATCGTTGGGAAGCAGGAGACTGCTCGAAAGGAGCGTCGGGCTAAGGACGTGGTGCTAGAGAACTGGCCGGGCTTTTTGTTTCGTTTTGTGACCCCTCGGGGTACTGATTATACTCCGGAACGGTTTTCGATCTCGCTGCTGGAGAAGCTCGCTGTTTTGGCTCGTATAAGTCCTGGCCAGGGGGGCCTACTGCCGGCACAGCTGGCACTGAATGTGCAGCTTCGGCTGCAGAGAACGCAGAGTATGCTGGTGAAGGTGAAGCCGGGTGATGTCGGCAATATGATCGCCGAGATCGAGAGAGCTCGAGCTCCTCCACCGCCTCCGCCTCAGTCTGGCGCTCGCTCTCCGTCCGTCGAACTTGGTCGAGGCGGCCAAGATGACGACCTCCTCGGCGCCGGCTCGTCGACTTTCGAGAGCTTGGTCAGCTCGCTGCCCTCCTCCCCGCCTCCCCGCCTCTTCTCTCTCCCGCTTCCGCGCTCCCAGCGGAGCTCAGAGTCGTCGTCGTCGTCGTCTTCTTCTCTCCCTCTCCCTCGCTCCGAGCGGAGCTCAGAGCCACCGGCTCCTTCGTCTCTCCCGCTTCCACGCTCAAGCTCAGAGCCGCCGCCGCCGCCGCCGCCGCCTCCTCCTCCTCCTCCTCCTCGGCCTCTGGCGGAAACGCTAAGGACGACTGTGCAGCGCCGCCTTCGGGTACAGGAGCGGCGAGGTGACCGGGCCCGGTATAACCGATTGAAGAACTGGGTTGATACCCACCTGGACTCCTGGCTCGATGAGCTTCCAGAAGGCCTGTAGAGCGGCCAAGGGCAACACAAACTGGCGAAATCCAGTAGAAAAACTAACCTTCACGAAATGCTCGCACTTTGTCGAAGTGTGAAGGCTCAGTACCTTGATGAAGACCATACCAAGGGAAGCCAAGATGAGCATGGGCTATCGACAATCACATCTCTGCCGATGCCCGCCGTGTTCGCCCGCAAGGCATCAACATCATCAATGAATCTTGCGCCTTACCATCAACAGTCTCTACTGCCAGTGCCTTGGAAAGCCAAGCTCCGCATACCAAATCATTATCGGTGTACCTATGAAGGACGATCAGCAGCATTTTCAGCTCCATTCATGAAGACCGCAGCGCTTCCAGGACAGCCGGACGATCAGCAACATCTTCAGCTCCATTCAGGAAGACGGCAGCGATTCAAGGATAACCAGACGATCAGCAACATCTTTAGCTCCATTCAGGAAGACCGCAGCGCTTCCAGGATGACCGGACGATCAGCAACATCTTCAGCTCCATTCAGGAGGACGGCAGCGATTCAATGATGACCAGACGATTAGCAACATCTTCAGCTCCATTCAGGAAGACCGCAGCGCTTCCAGGACATCCGGACGATCAGACCTTCAGCTTGCTTTATGCAGACTCTGGAAGTGCTATGAAAAACGATCAGCAGCATTGCCGGCCTCATGCATGCAGATCTGAGCGCGGAGGAGATGAGCGGACGGCAAGGTCTTTCAGTTCCATCCGTATCAAGTCGACTGCTCCAATCATGAGTGGGTGGTAGCATGGTGAGCCGGTTCCTGTCTACCCAGTCGCATCAGCTCTAATCTCTAGGCGGACTGCTCAGCGCTTCAATAAAGCTAGACTGCTCAGCTCTTGAACGGGATCAGAGTGCTCAGTTCTTCGCCAATCCCAGACTGTCCAGCTCTTCTTCAATGGCCGCAAAGCAAGAGTAAGCAAGTTTTCGGGGAATGTTGCTGCTGGTACGTCAATCAAAATTGGTACTCTTGATCGCGACAAGTGACCTGGATCTGGACCTGCAATGAAGCATGGGGAGGGTTGCTGTCCAAAATCGATAATCCGAAGCCAATCCGGTGCGTGTGTGCCCGGCCTGCCCTCCATGAATGCCAGGAAACGAGGAACTCAGTGTGTGTGCCCGTAATCGATCCGGGAGAAGCAAATCTTCAGCGTGTGTGTCCCACTCGATCCGGGATCAGCAGCGTGTGTGTCCCACTCGATATGGGATGAAAAATCATCAGATTGTGTGTACTGCAGAAGCCATGATTATGGGTGTGCGGTGGGTGTATTCCGTGTTGAGTAGAAAGAGAAGAAGTGCGGATGACTTGGAAAGTTTCGGAAGAGAGAATCCCTGCACGCCAAGCACCGACATTGGCAGAGTCCCAGCGTTGAACAAATACCAGCAAGCAATGCGGCATGCACGCAACAACAGCGCGCATCGTTGGGCATTGACCATCGACGGAGATGCGGTTGCTGGTGAGAAGGGGGATGCTTGGAGGTGGAGTTGGACTCGCAAAATAGCTGCGGATTGATGCGTGGCGTACGGAGCACTGTGGCATACCGGACTCGCGCGGACGAGAAGCTGGCACACGCTCTTTGAAAATGGCAATGACTACGTCTGGATACATCTCGAAGCTGTCTCGGTACGTGCAGAACATCGGACTCGAGCAGCATCACGGCACATCCGTGGCAGCTTGTCGAACATCTTCGCTGCTCAAAGGTCAGGGCATACTCAAAAACGTCGACGGCGACGACATTGATTCGCGTGATGTTGAAGGCTACCTGAAGCGGAACGGCCTGTCATACACCCAGGCTCTTGAGTTCGCGGAAACAAGGATCCTGATACTGCCTGCTTTTTCTAGTAGCTCAAGCTTGAGCACAGCTCAATCATCCCCACTGTGGACGCCAGGAGATCGGCGGATGTCTTAGGAAATGCATCAGTGTCTGCCGGAGCGTGCAACCTTGATCGGAGCTGCTGGAAACAAATCCTCGTGAGTCGCCTCTTTCCTAAAGGCAAACTCAGCAAAGCCTCACGTGGAGCACAAGTCAAGTGGTATCTTCGGCAAAGCCCGAACCACGATGCAAGCGCAGACAGAAGAATGATCTGCAACATCCCTTTCGTCTGGCACTGGACAGCGATGGAAGTGCAGAGCGGAGAAAGAAAAAGGGACTCCAACATCCCTTTCGTCTGGCACTGGCCAGCAACAGGCCAGGAAGCAGGTCCGCCTTTGGTCTCGGCATGCAGAAGAGAGGTGGCTGTCTTCGCACATCCAAACGCCAGCTTTTCGCGCCATTCTCACAAGCTAGCAGACCGACTTTCAGTACTTCTGGACGAAACAGAACCACCTTACGATAGCCAACAATGCGCGATTCCGCCAATGCAATCGAGACTTGACCACTCCGTCGTGGAGTTGCGGGCTGGTCAAGATTCACAGGACTCGCTGGCGTCGTTCTGCGTGGTGAACGTGGCCTCCGCGCCACGCTCGTGAACACGGCATCGTACGAGAAAACCTGGCCAGGGACTGCAAGTCCTACAGCTCAGTCCTTTCTTTCTCCGCATGTAAAAGGCTGCCTTGCGATTTAGCCGTGATCGCATAGTCGAGCCGCCACAAGGGTGCAGTCAGTCTGCAGCAGCAGGACCTTGCGGACGTTCTGCCAGGAGAATCGATCCTCAATCACACGCTTCGGAGACAAACCCAACTTCTATGCCGCCACTTGTTTGACCCTCTCTGACTCTTTGCGCCTTTTCAAGAGTGAATGAAGCAACATGAGTCCTGGTACTTTGGTTGTAGCAGAATTCAATCAGCCTGGGCGCTGGGCTGATTCCTGATCACATACCACATATCCCAAGCGTTGGAGGACTGGAAACGAACGTCAACATGACAGAAATTCCATCGCCGCCGCGGTCATATCCTCTTGTCTGACCTCGCGCGTGGTTCAACGCTTTCGAAATACCCATTCACGCTGCTTTCCGCTAAGGACAAGCCGCTCGACCGCCAACTCAACAACAGCGATATGCTTGCTTTCGTCATCCAAAGTTGGCATCAAATCGCGAGGAAAGGGCAGCAACTGCACCTCGGCTTGCTATGCCACCTTCCAGTCTGCACTTTCTGTGCACCTTCTTTCTGCCATGTTCAACAATCAACACTAACAAACAATACGGCTCTCGACCAGAACACGAAGAAGTAAAGCTCTCACAACCATTTGTCAACACCTTCGAAGCTGGCTCACTCAGGAAGGCAATCAGCTCCCTGATTTGCGCCAATCGAGATCGGCTCACTCAGTAAAGCAATCAGCGCCCTGACTTGCACCAATCAAGTCCGTCCGAAAGCCAAAATGGCCAACATCGGGTGCTCAAACTCCATCTGGGGCTGTAGATGCTACTACGGGCCCAGAATCGATCGTAGCTGCTACACATTTAGCGAGAACCAGTTCGTTCAGTTCTCTAAACCACCACTCGAGAAACGAAACTCTGGTCAACCTCTCCTCGCAACCGAGCGCCGAGTTCTGACTACGGCCCCTTCCTTCCAAGGCTCGTCTGGCCTATGGGTCGTGGACGATGACGAGAGTGCAACTGAACAAGCAATCCCAGCCCACTCTATCGAGCAGACATGCTGCATTGAGCGCGAACGAGACTTCTATCTTGAGAAACTGCAAAGGCTTGATGAGGTGGTACGAGGATTGAAAAAGGTAGGGCCTCGATTCTGAACAGCTGGTCTGGCACGAACTTCCTCTCAGGCAGGACTGACGAAGGTCTCTTTCAGGACTTACATGGGAAAGAGAAGGTAACATACGAGGCGGAGAGTCATGAAAATGGTATGACCGGTGGCGTACAGAGAAGGCCAAAGCGACGCAAGAGCAAGGACCGGACACTTGCTGCATGGGTATTGGACGAGGTTGAGAAGGCTCTTTTAGAGTAAAGGCATAGAATGCAGTAATGAGAAAGCACTCTGGAAATGGAGGACATGGGAGTAAGATAGGTTGAACATCATCAAGCGAACAGGCAAGGAAGGATCAAGACTAGAGGAGAAGAGTTGGCCTAGCGAGATAGACATATGATTGCTAAAACGGTATAGCTGGACATCATGAAATAAAGTAATCAAAAGCTCGTCGGGAAATTCGCGATTCAGCAGGCCATTTGTTCGTATTCGTGTTCGCGAACATGCATTGACCCCCGCGTCGTTCCGGACAGCGGCCAACACCCAAGACACCTTCACACTCGAGTGAAACGTCAACCACAATCAACCCCGATAGCGCCACCACATCACCGCATGAATCGCATCGCATCGCCTCACATGACGTCGAATTGCCCAGCACGAGTCCACTACATACCAGCACCCACAGCTTCGACGTCTTGGCGGCGCGCAAGTGCAAGCCCACAAGGGACAGTACAGGACGAGCATGGACATGGACATGAAGGCGAGTATGCCAATGTCGGACAGGAAACACATGCCGATACAGGGCATCATGGCGAGCGATGTTCGTAGATGAGCGAGAAACGACTCGCTGCTGCACGACGGCGAGCAATGGTCAGCGGAATCAGTGAGCCACGCCGACCGGCCCACATCGACTTCGAGCAAAGCTGCTTCTCACGCACTCTGTTCGACTCATCATTCTCATCGCAGTCCATGAACTGATCATCAGTCGCTCCAACATACATCGCCGTAAAACTCGGCGCCGGCGCTTTCTCTGAAAGTACACGACAGCAGGACTGCGAGATTGCCAAGGACGCTACTCCCGGCGGAGGTCCGCTGTAGTAGCATGGAAGAGAAAGAGGTGTGGTCTTGGAACAATGTCGGTCTATCTTCTGTACGCAAAAGATATTGCCCAATCATCAGCGCACTTCATCGCTGAGCGCCTGTGACGGAAGCCAGCCCGTCATAGCTGCGACGAAGTGGACGAAAGCGCACTACAGCAACCGGAGATGGAGGCGTTGACGAGACAAGCGTCAAAAGATGCAGCAGTACTCGCGCAAGAAGACGCCTACCGGAGCCCGTCTCAAGCGAGCACAGCCAATGCGGGTAATGGTGACATTGAGAGCAACGAAGAGGGTAAGAGCGGCGAAGAAGCTGAGCGCAGTGGAGAGGCTGACAGCGACGCAGAGGCCGAGAGCATCGAAACGGCTGACCGCAACAAAACAGCCAAATCCAGCAAAGCAGCACAGAACAACGAGCCAGCCCAAAGCGATGAGAAAGCCGCCGGTGCTTCATACTGGCCACGCGCCACCATTGCGCAAAAGTGCGACCGATTCCACGTCCAATGGCTCACCGTGGCCACTACACCACTGTTGGCGCCACGCGCCGCGCCCATCTTACCGTACCACTCCCCCAGGAATGGCAGCAGAATCCGAATACGAAGACGGCGAAGGCAGAGACAATGACGAAGGCAGAGGACAAGGTCACCAACCAAGGTCCTCCGTCTTGAAACCACGAGCTCGAGAGGCTCAGGCACGCGAGGAGCAGGTGATTTTCTCATCAAGCGAGCTGGCACAGCACAAGTTGGTCAGCCTTGACCATGTTCATGGGCGCCGAGAAAGAGCATGATTCTATCTGAGGTCTTTGGGGATTGGAAGGTTGACGTGGAGACGCGCGATGCAAATCCACAGAACACCGAAAATGGTAAGGAGTTGGCGGCGGCATTGAGGGAGCATGAGCTTGATGGTGGATTGCCTGTGGTGCGGACCGGAGGTGGAGAAAAGGCTGTCAAGTGGGAGGACATCAGCTTCGGAGATCTGTTCCCTTTGGATGGGTCGGCTCAACAGGGCGACGATCCAGCTTTTGGTTCGTACATCCCGTGCATGTACACCAGCAGCCGCCGCATGTGCATGCTCCATTCATGGATAGGATTCACAACAATCACAAGGCTGCCATCGCACCAAGACATGCTTGCGCGGACCCGCACGCTCCAACATCGAGCAATGAAGTTGTTTCTGATTTTCCATCACGAAGTGTCCACTTGGTCCAACATCAGATCCAACAGCACGGAAAATTCCTCCAAAGTATACTGACAGGCACCCGCATATGCCCGAAGAGTCGCTCGGACCAAGCACCGACGAAGGATTCCCGGCGATGTATGCGACTTGGAGGGACTGCCAGCGGAGAATGCTGTTTGTCATTCAAGGTATGTCCAGCGCAGATCAAATGGTCTTCCAGCCCACGAACCTACTTTGACAGGGAATTCATCGAGGAAAGGATAATGTGGGATAGCAACGATGCAAACGAGCGACATTCGGCAATACAATGAACCCACTCTCCAGGCCAGGCGAGACTACCAGCAGACTGTTTCCGTTCCCTTCTTGTCAACACTGAGCTCTATACTGCAGGATTCTCGGTGAAAACTCACCGAAGCCAGTACGATACTGCAAGGCACGAGCTCTCCAACTGGATGGTCTTTGGCGAGCTCGGAATTGCTGCTACATTGAAAGCCCACATGATGTTGGGAGAATGGCCGAATGCGAGGACTGCGAAGGAATGGCGAAAGGATAAAATGGATCAGCAAGGCGGTCACGATACTCCGCCGCCACCGAAGATCGTCAAAAGGCCGCCCACCAGGCTGGTACGCTGCTCTCCACCCATTCCACACCCTCAGCACCAGGCCACCACTCTGGTAGGCGCTGCAAAAAGTTTGGCCGGCGACAATCAAGGTCAGCTACCAGCCTGGCATACTGCTCTCCACCCACTCCACATTGGTCCGTCACTCTGATATGCGTGGAAAGGATTTGGCCGGCGACCGTCAAGGTCAGCATTCCCGAGCCGCAGCATTTCTCGTGTCCGCACAACAAGCCACAAAATCTCAATATGTGGCAGCTTTGAAAAACGTCAAATGTTTCTTGACGACATTGTGTCCACGACTGCGGCAAAGCTGTTCCATGGGCTGCCGTCGAGGCATTCCCTGCTTCTGCAATGTTCCTCGCGGGTAGGCTACATCGCACACGAGGATCCTCTCATTCCAAGCGGAGTCGAGGTCTCGGAGCTGCACCGGACGACAGCGTGCTTCCCAATAGCATCGAATAACTGGCGCATGCGGTGATGAAGACTCATCCTGCTGCGCCTAGGACACTTAAAGGTGTGTCACATCCGGAGATAAGGTTTTGGAACCATGTGAAGATGGCGATGTCCGGAAAGAAGCTTGACAGAATCTTGCGGCCTGTGTCGATCTACATCTAGATGATTCTGGGGGAAATTGATGAAGTCCGCACTCCGTTTGACAGGTGGATAGACTAGGTGGCTTCCCTCGGCTGGGCACATACTCACATTGCACATCTCGAACAATTTTTTTCCATCTGGGATACATTTTTGGCGACGGCACAAAGCTCCCCAGTCTTTGCCTTGGAAAGGACTCGTCTCGCCACCTCTGCCGCAATGCGACAGGGAATATCATCGCAAGAATTACCGCGCCATCTTTCGATATGCAGTTCCAGCGCCATAGCTGCCACAAGTCCCGCCGAACGAGCTTCAATCTTTGAATTGAAAATGACCTGTATCGCCACGTCTGCCGCAGATGCGATAAGGAGGGTCATCGCAAGGATAACCATTCCATCTTTCGAGGGCAGCCCCAGCACCAAAGCTGCTACAAGCCCCGCCGAACGAGCAAAGAGTGTCCAGAAGCTGCACATCATGGCTATGATACAGGGCTGGAATTGCGAAGACTCTGGTCATACTGGCTGCGACTGCTCATGCCTTATGCCTCATGCCGACCAACTGGTCCAAGGTCGAGTGCGCCGACTGCGAAAAGCAACATCACGTCTCCAAGCGCTGCAAGAAGCCAGCCACCGAGCAGGGTGCTAGTGACGCTCGCGGAAATGGTGACTTGCGTAAAGAGCTGGCGATGCTGCTTCCTCGTTCGATGGTGACATTCCCATGTTGCAGTATGCGATGACCCCCAGTGTACACATCGAAGGACAAGTGAGTAACAAACCGCAGTCATTACGAGGATCCGGACTGGGAGAGTGCAACCTGATCAGCCACAAAAACGGTAACTTACGTGAAGAGCTGGCTATGCTGCTTGCTCGTCCGATAGTGACACCACCATGTTGCAGAATGCGATGGGTTACAATGCACACATCGAGAAAGCAAATGGGTAGCCGGTCGCAGTCATCACGAGAAACCGGACTGGGAGAGCACCTCCCGATCAGTTACGAATACAGCGAAGACGAGGCTCTTATTGAGCCCAACCAAGATACTCTCAATGGACTCGACTCAAATCAATCAACCTTCTTCCGTAAGCTGGCCAAAAGTAACCTGTGAGTGCCCGAAGCGGATTCTGAATGCGAGGAGAGGAGTATGGCAAGCATGACGAAATGCTGATCTTCCGGATTGCCGGAGCTACGAGGGAAAGCTGAATGACACGCATACCATCGCCATCCTGGACGGTAACGTGCTGAGCTGACTGAGCTTGGAAGCAGATTTTGACTGCGAGGAGCGGAGTATCACAAGCAAGACGATGTACCCAAGCATGTCAGAGAACCTCGGTTCTTGGTCTAGGTGTGGTGTGCGGATGAGCTCGCCTCGCCCGGGTAGCGCGATGACTTTGCGGTCTTTCTTTGCGGTCTTTCTTTTTGCCCCATTTCTTGGCTGTCTTCTGAGTTTTTCATCTTTGCTGCCCTCCTCTGTAGCGTCTTCCGCTTCTTCATCTTCATCCTTTGGAGCAACGGACTCCTCTTCTTCATTCTCAATTTCTTCCTCGGCCTTATCTTCCCCATTTGTCTCCATCGTATCCCAGCATCCCTCGGGAACAGGCTCCCTTTGTTCATTCTGTTTTTTTTTCTTCCCTCACCCAAGATGCAGATGTCTACTACTGGGTGTTGGCTAAAAAGCTACCATCTCGTCACCTATATTCTAGCGCTGCTGCCCCACGGCTTGCTTCTCAACTTGCTCTCCCGGCACTTCGATGTTTCGCGCTCATTTGAAGGGAGTTTTCTCGAGCGCAGTCAGGTCTCGCTCTCGAGGTTCAACTATACGCATCAACCTGCGGCATGGATCTGTAGAGATTCTCGTCGTGAGGAACACTGTAGTGGCGGCTCACATACCAATCCCATGGCCGCAAAGAGACTGAAGTGCGCAGGCCACTTGCAATTCTCAGCCGTACTGCGAGTCAGATCAACGAAGTCTGCCACGAGCGTGACCAAACATCTGATGAGATACACTCCTGTTGTTTGCTGACACACCCGGGTTCGAACTGGGCTGTGAGAGGTGTGAATGCTAACATCCGTTTGGCAACTCTGAGAATCCTGGGTTGCACGATGCTGTCGTTCTAAGCAAAGATATCAGTTTGGCGTTCCACAACGTTCTTCACCTTCATGAAAACGTGGAATGGGATCCTTCTTTGTGGGTTGGGTGCTCGCGGCATGTTGTAGCTACTTGCCTTGTATGGTCGTTACTGTGTAGCGAGTCAAACTGGCGATGATGCAGGCTGAGCTGCTTGAGGAGGCTGCAAGTGGAAAAGATCGGTAGTGTATAAAACAAAGCCCGTTGCAGCGGGAGCGCGGCTTCTGCAGTGTGTCCTGTCGTCATGACAGATACCGCTCGCTGTAGCTGTTCCACATGCTGTCCTTGGAGGTGAGAACGCTGAATAGGTGGTGCTATCTTTTCTCGCATCTTCTCAAGGTCGTTTCAGGATACTGAGCACGATAACGGATTGGGGGACCTGCACAGTCGTGCATCGCAAGAGCCTGCGCCTGTGCTTTCGACCTCGATGCAGGAAGTATCGCCATTATTATGCTTGTAGACAGGCAAGTCATCTTGATTGGAGCAGTCCAATTTGAACATAGTGTTGCTTCTCGTAGGTCGAGTAGTCAATGAGCCTTCGAATTCAGATGAAGGAAGTCATATTCGTGCCTACAAGTGGAGCGCCCAAGTAGAGGGAGGAAGAACCCAAGGAATGTTCTTAGCGGGGACAGTTTCTGGAATTGGTGAGAGGTCAAAGTCGAGCATTTCTGAGCTCGTAGAAGGGCGGACGCTCGCTATTCTCATTTATGGATTGCCTGCAAATGCTGTATCTCTTTCCAAGGTCAACCGTGCTAATGTGTATAGAGCAACATGTGTGCACTCACCTAGATCACTGTCTTTCACGCTTAGTAGATAGCTTGTCAATCGAATTTCAAGCGGTCTTTAATCAACACAAGGCTGGGTGGTAGTAATCAAGAGAACCAGGATCATTCTTCTCGCAATTCTCGGGGAGAATGACTAGAATTAAGTCAGAATGTTGCGGTCGCCGCTCTACAGTGGCAAGACCTCAGCTGCGAGTGGTTGCTATTCAAATGCGGCTGCTGAAGCAAAGTTCGGTAATAATCCGCCAGCTCTCGCTTCTGTTGGCACACAGAGAGAGAACGCCGGCATCAGATTCGACGTTGTGGTGAGTTTCGAACTCATCCCGGACAACTTGTCGAGAGGCGAGTTGATGTCGGGACTACGGCAACTTGATGCTTGGACGCGTTCGACGGCTTCGAGGTCAGCTCTGCTTTCTGTTGCCAAGTCATCACAGATCTCTTGCGCTCAGACCGCTGTGGAAAATCGGCTATGTTCTATGTCTACTCAGGTGAATGAAGCGAAGTTGGGGTGCATGTGTAAAGCGTATTGAGCGCAGGCATCACGCATTGAGCCCAAGTGCGAGATGTGGTGTAAGCCTGACATGAGTCCAGAGACTCAAAGCGTTCGTGTTTTCTTCTCCACCATTATGAAGATAGTGCAGTACTGAGGACCCAGAGCAAGTCGAAGACTGCAACTTCATTCGACGACAATGCACCAGTCTTGATCGCGAAATTCGAGGCCAGATTCAGAAAGCATTGTCATCTGCCGCATGAGAGTCTCTAGCAAGCATTGAGTGTCGCTCGTCATTGAGAAAGAATACCGCCTTGTCCGGTGTGTATTCGGTCGGCTTGGAGAGAAAGACGAGCTTGCAAGACCTACCCACAATCCATTTCACGGTTCCTGGATCCACATAAGTATCGGGTCGTGAGGATGGTACTGATCGAGGTAGCTTCTGTCAGCCGAACAGCTTCCAAGGTTCCCATAGACAAAGTCGGACCAAGCAGGTGATCGCTGATAAAGCAGTAGAGTTGCCGCGGATCTAATCTAAGAATCCGAGAGGCTGTGGGAATACAAGGATGCGGCTGGGTGTGGCGATTTCGCGTAGAAGAGGGTCCTCGCAAGAGCATTGCACAACCTTGAACTGTGTAGCAGGCTCGAAGCGCTTGAAACCAGTGCGCAAATACTTTGCTATGACAGTTGCGGAGCTTGAGCAACGCTACACCAACCACACTGAATGCAACGTACAGATCGTTTGAATAGTCTGCATGCGTTCCTCCCGCGGGACAGCAGGCGAAAAGCAATTTGGCGAGCATGCATTATGGCTCTCAAACAGGTTTCCATGTCTGGAATAATCTCAGGTAGTTCGCGCTGAGAGTCGAAAATGTCGGTTGGCTGGCATATTGGAGTTGATGGGGATTAAGAGAAGGAGATTTGGGTCCCAGGTAAGGTGAATGTCGTACCTTCTGCATTCTCGTCAAGGTCGCTGAATGTGGATTCGACGTTGTCTCGGATCGCCTGGGATGAACTCGTCTGGCACAGGTTGCTTCCAAGCGTTCGTGCTCTTCTTTTTCCAGTGATCCGCGATTCATAACGGAATCACGAAAGCTGATGGCACGTCTGCGACAATTCGGCCAATCTATGCCTCGAAGGTGGCGCGCCTGCGGCTGGCGGTGCCTCGGACGCCCTCATTGTGATTGTGTTGGCCTTGAGAATCATGTCTGAAGTGAGCAAGCCCACATCCAGCCAGTATGTAGTAATTAGAACCACCTCTATGGGTCATATGAAGTCACGAAGCTGTCACACTTACCGGAACCTGGCCACGGCAGAGCGGCAGCTGTGCTGGCGGCGTTGCAATCCCAAAATTCCGAGGCTCAGCTTCCGTGAGTTTTGACCCTCGACCTGATCGCGGAACGGTGGAGACATGGTGTGAAACAAGCTTGGTAGACAGAGCCCGGGCCCTTTGCTCTTCTGTCTCGCAGGCTGTAAAGGACGACAGCTCAGCTGCTTGACATCTGTCTCTCAGTATGGAACGACTCCTTGAAAGGAAGTGTAGTTGCAAGACGACGGAGAATATGACGACTTGATGGCTGATGTTGTGGTGCTCGCGCATCGTGCTGTCACTGGGACTAAGGGGTAACCGGGGTGGCGAAGTTGTTTTCTTTGGGGTCTTGCATTGCCTTGCGGAATTTCGGTAACTATGGGATCGAGTCAGCATCGGTGCCATTCTTGCAGGCTCGAGCTCATCCAGGAAGGCTGTAGCTGCAGACATAGAGTCGTTGGCTGCGGGACATGACATGCTGGATGTCCATGCGTATATCCCGAGCACGATTCTCGGCTGGAGCTGGTGCTGATGAAAGGCTTGCGGCGCTGGATTCCAATCGCGGCTACCAGCTCCGACGTGGTTCGTGACGTGGCTTATTCGCTGCCGAACTCATCTGCTTGAATGGCAAGGAAGAGGTTGATGCAGGACTCTAAGCTCTGAAGATGGCTCGTGGTGTGTCAGCGGATCGCTGTTTGGCTTGAGACTTGGTATCGCAGTCATGACAGGCCGCCGCATAGCCGACATGATAATCCTTGGGGAAAGTACGGCAGTGGCATCAGCAGAAGCTCATGCGCAATTGTGAAGCGAGTGAACAGTCGGAGTGCTCGAATGTTCCAGACATTTTGGAGAGAAGTGTGACTGGTCCTATGCTGATCATGACAGGCAGCGCAAAAGTGTTGAAGTGGCGTGAACATTGGTGCTCCCCATTCGTGCTTCGTATCTTCCATTATGTCCGTCCAATATGCAAAATGGCTAGAGCACTCTCTGGCGCCGTAGCCTATCACAGATGTGTGTTAAGCAAGGCATTTCCGTCTCCATACGACCACGCGGCAGGACAGTCTTCTTGACTTGAATACGGCTGATGGCAATGTCGGCTCGCCCTTAAAGCTCGTTGAGCATCAGCTCAGCTCCAATTGTATAGCAAATGGTGCAAAGAGTGCATAGGCTGATCTTTCTCAGCCTCTACGCCTGCGAAATTGGCGTTCCATGGCACTGGCTGCAAAGCCAAAGTCGTGCGCCTCGCCTCGCCGTCGATGGGCAAGCAGGCCGCAGTGCTCGAATACGACCGTATCGATCCAGCAGTGGACTCGCAGTCTTGCCCGAGGGCTTGGGATGGGATGGGATGGGATGGGAATGCGCGATTGCGGCGATGGAGTGTGTATGCATATGATCATCGCAGTCTCGGGAGTCCTCGCGCGGGAGAGTCTGTTACGGGCGACAGGATTGATTGGGTATGTTACGTGGCCTGATACCGCTTCGATGTGTCATTCAAGCTACGGGTGTAGATCTTGATGCAGTTGTTGTTGTGTCGTTGGATTCGAAGCGCTTCCTTGTCAGCGAGCCGCAATGCCAAACGGGTGGACCGACAGCAGCTTCCGTCCAACGCCGTCCACCTTTTCCATCTACCTTTTCCATCCACCTTTTCTATCCACCTGCGCTATCCATCTTTTCCATCTACCTGCGCCATCCACCTTTTCCATCCACCTGCGCCATCCACCTGATTTCGTCCACCTAATGCGGGGGATCCTGTACACGCAGCACGGTGCACCAATATACTTCCTCCTTGCCTCCCAAGCGACAGCAATGCAGTTGCAGCGCCCTACGCAACTTCGGTCGCCATCATCCAAAATACCATAAAGTCGCGGCCGTGGAATACGATCGATATGCACCACAATGCGAAAGACCTGTCGCCCGACAACTTCAGCCACTCGAGTCATCGCTCAAACACCCTCGAAGCTTCCTCCGCGTACAGACCACCTCGCCTCAGCTCCAACTCATACGCCAGAAGACGAGTATCTGCCGCATACACGCGCTGGGAGAAGTTGGAGGTCAGATGCAAAAGAAATGCAGGCGATGGGAATGCGTGCGCGACGTCCAAATCCGCGAGGCTGGAGGCTTCGGAAGGCGAGCATAAGAGGCATGTTCCATACAGGCTCTACATCGGTGTGGCTAGAATAGCTAGGATAGCGACAGTAACACTGGCGGCACTATACATCTGACCGAATGCCTTGTCGACCTCTCGCGTCAAACCACCTCCACAAGTCGTGCTCACATTCTCATCTAACAGACGAGATCAGCAAGCCATGATTACGAGCAGGACGATCTACCTCTCGCCTACTTCCTTGCACGGATCGTGATGAACATCTCACGATTGACTTGCTCAATGCCGCTGAGCGATGTCACGCAATCAGCATACAAACGCCGCAAGATCTCGAGTTCGCGAGCATCCTTAGCACCACCTTTTCCAGCGCGCCAAAATCCATGCTCGTCGTTGAGAATAGAACGCCTTGACACAAAAGAAAGAGCTCACAGCACCTTCCTTATAGAGCCGCAGTCTATCCAGGTGATTGCTGTGATCGGGAATGATTTCCCAAACAAGCAATAGACCTTCTTGCCGCATATGCTCCAGAATGCGGTGTTTGAGGACCAGAACCCTAGATCGGACGAGGATGTGCCACAGCCGCTTTCCACGTGTTCACGGCAAGGTAAGATCTTGCATGTTCTTTGCTGCAGGAAAGAAATCATAGCATGTTTTCATCTGTTCTTGGCGCAGCGCAGCATATACAGACCTTCATAACCGGACGCCCAATTTGTCTAGAAAGCATGCCATCTACGCGTGTGCGACCAGACGACCGTTTTCTTGGTGAAAGTGCAATAATGAATTGGGAGCATCGTCAGGTCAGATTCGAAGTTCATGATGCGATCGCCTGTGTTGGTCATCGCCGCCGGGATCATTTCATCCTCTCGTTCCTCCAGCGCAGCGCCAATGACTTGTTGGCATAAGTCCATCCGAGTTCCCTTTGGAAGCTTCATCGGTAGTCGCGTGGAGCGGGTATTCTGAAGTCTTGCGCGCCGTCAACAACATTTTCTAGCGCGATATCCATATCAAAATGCGCAGTCGGCTTCGTAGGATTGATTGGGAAAACAACGAACTTTATTGGTGCAGTATGTTGGAAGAGGAGGAGGTGAGTCAAAGTCAAAGTGGGCCTGTGAACCGCCCACTTTGATGAACCCACCTCCGCAGTCATTCGCCGTAAAACCGTAAAGTCGTGGACATGCGGCTCGCCCAGCATTGCGGGATCTATTCGGAACTCGCATCGAATCACCGTGCGCGTCAAGCTAAACAGACGGAAAGCCAAGGCAGATATTGTTGCAAAGGAGTGAGCCAGCTGAAATGCGAGATTCTCGGCGGAGAAGGGAATATCGCAATGAATGGCCGGCTGCTGCGAAACATTGCCATTGTCTGCGTTAAGCTTGAATGCCGGAGAAGAGCGCGCCGATTTACGAGACTGATCGTGATTCTGTTAGATGCGTGGAAGGTTCAAGCTTGAAGCCATCACTGCGAGACAGAAGACTGCCGGCATATAGGTACACGCAACTGAGGGCACGTGATACACGCGACCGAAAGTCGAGTCCCTGCCGCGTGCCGTGTACACGCGAACTTTGCCGCAGACCCAGGTCTGTTTCCGTAGCAACAACACCAATCGCGTACCTCGGCGTTGTCTTGGCTTGCTTCCCCGGACAGCTTCACGACTTTGAGATCATCGAAGCTCGCACTACATCGTTGCACCCATAGAATCTTTCAAATGGACATATCATGGCTCGCCGGAGACGGACCTGCACTGCACGCGCAATGAGAGCGAAGTCGATTACTACCGCCGAGACAATCATCCTTGCGACACGAGCTCATTCCGGAGCGCTACAACTCTTTCGCGAATTCTGGTGGAATGAAATTCACGACGCGATCCACAGTCAGGACAAACAGGAACGAAATAGGCAAGAGAACGAGCAGTCGGAAGATGGGTCAGAAGGAGAGGACGAGTGCGCAACTGGGACACCTACACCAACAGCCTCGACGCTTCTTTCCACTCATACAGAAGTAATCGCTGCACTTCCCGCGGACGTCATTGACAGTCTGAACACAGCATTTGCGGACTCACTCAGCTACCAGAACAGAAAAGCGGCTCGCAGTCTTGGGAGATCAACATTCTGGGGATGGGACGTGCTTGCCGTCTTCGCGATCTTTGGATTGGAGGCCTGCACGAGACGCTTCTTGGACGGTGTCAAGGCTCTCAGCGATGTGTGGGACACTCGCGACACGGCTTGGGCGGCGCTCCTCGAGGCATCAACACAGCGCAGAGAGGCAGCGCGTACCGGTTCGCGCGCGCAGACAGCCGAGTGGCTCACTGAAGACGCTACTTTGGCGAACAAGAGAGGCACAGCGAAGCCAAGGCCACGTTCAACAAGTGCGGACAGCGAGGATACTGATAACAATGGGAATGATGAGGGCGACGAGAATCTGCAGCAGAATGGAGGCGAGAAAAATAAGGACGGCGAGGATGCTGGTGAAGATGGCAATGATGAGGGCGAGGGGAATCTGCAGCAGGATGCAGGCGATAAAAGTAAGGACAACGAGGGTACTGGTAAAGATGGCAATGATGAGGCCGAGGAGAATCTGCAGCAGGACGAAGGTGATGAAAGTGAGGAGATTGAGGTAGGCCGCCGTGAGAAACACAAAGAGAACGATAACGACAACAACGAGGGCGATATCACGTTCGATTCACCTTGCGACGATGATACGTCTTTCATGTCCATAGACGACGTGAACGGGGGGCCCATGGGAGACGTGAACGACGGCGGCGGCGACGATGCTGCTTTCCGCTTTTCCTTCGGCGATTTCCCGGCTGCAGAAATCCCCCGCAACCAGCCAGCACTCGACAACAACAACAAAACCGACAGCACACAACAACGCCACCGAAACAACGTACAAGGTTACACACAAAGCAGTTCTATGGACATGTCCAAACGCCCAGCAGCAGACACAGAGACTGGCGGCACCGAGACCGCGCGTCAGCAACGCCGCCGAATTGAACCGCCCATGTTTGTCGATGTGCCAGGGCTCGACGTGACGCGTTCGCATGTGGACCACGGCGTACCACTCGACCGCTGGCTGGCACTTTTCCGCGAGACTACCACAACACTTCGCCTGCCTGTCGAAGAGTCCTTCTGGGAGAACGTCACCACTCCCGCGCGATACTGCATTCTCGTGCCTGCCTCTGGTGACAATGGCGCGCAGCCTGAGACCGCGCGCCTCGCAGCTGTTGCACTCGTCACGCTCGATCGCGATGCCCAGAACCACACTCGCTCTCACGTACGCGCCTTCGTCCCCGCTCAAGCAGAAACACTCGACACGGACGAGCTTCTTTGCGGCGTGAAGGACTTTGCTCGACGCGCGTCTACAAGAGCAGGCTCGGGCTCGATGAACAAGCGAGTGGAACATGAAGAGGAGGACTCGGTCACTATGGACAGCAGCTTTCCAATCATTACACCAGAGGCACACCCATCCGCCCTTGTGGCTATCGCGACCTTCTACTGCGCTGGCCACACTCCACGCGAGCTGACAGCAGCCTGTCTTGACCCTACACTTTGGGCTTTGATGCTGCGCGCCGCTGAGCGAGAATGTCCAGCTGCCCCAATTCAACTCGTATCAGCTCGTGCATTTTGCCAGACAACCTCTCAGTCCTTTGTCGCGCCGACGTCTTGTCGTCGCGAAACAGACTATTTGGCGAACATGGAAAAAGAAAACGCGCGATTACGGCACGTCCGTTCGATGTTGAGTCTGGTGGTATCTCGCATTGGCACCCTTCACGACACGTGCGTCGCCATTCTTTGGTGTCTCACTCGCTATCTTGAGACCTCCCGTGAACCTCGAGCTTATGCTGGAAGTGATGAGGTCTCTGAAGACGACCTAGGTGCCGACATTGCTACTGCCGAACAGATGATTGGCCATCTCCAACAGCGCATCCTCGATGACCAAGCCAGGTCCGACCAGAAGTCGGCGAGAGCCTCTCGGCGCGCTCTCGAAGCACAGCAGCGCAGCCTCTCGCACGCCCAGCAGCAACTGGAATTAGTGCGCTCGCGTCAAGCGCTTGGCCAACGCCTTCAGCACTGCCAGGACGTGCTCAATCCTCTCTTGGGCCACCTGGCACTGCGACGGTTTGACTACACGAGCGAGAAGACGCACATCGAGAAGGGCCTGAACTGATGGTGCGGACATGGCTGATACCTTCTGGCTTTGCGACATGATTTTTCGGCATGCCTTTGACGAGTTATGATGGTGTGCATGCTTCACGATGGCTTTGCGACATGATACCCGGAGTATGCTTTGACGCTGCCCTACGAGCTTCACGATCCCCAATGTGTTGGTGCATGAAGATGCTGCGAATGTATGAGATACCCACTGCATATACCTAGAAGTTCACGAATGTAATGTTTGAGGGAGTGGTCTCGCTCTGCGTCTTCTCCCAACTGTCTAGAAACCATCTCAAGGTACTTCGCAAGATCAGATCGCTTTGCCCAATCTGTCACACGTTGCCTGATGTTTGGGAAAATTCTTTGATGCCCAACATGAGGTCGCCATGATGAGAGATGGTCGTGGCGAAGAAGGCGTGGGCGGGAAGCGTGCATCTGGCTCAGTGTGCGGTACGGAGTGTGCATCCTGCATCCGGTTGCATAGTTCTACACCACTGCACGTGTACGAGGGAGCATTCGGACCTTCAACAATGTTATCACGATTGGAGAACAGGCCTTTTGACCTGGACGCATGTACAAAATTCTATCGGCTTGTACAGCCCATCGCATAGTAATGTAACATAACATCTTGCTTGCTTCACGCACTGCACGGAGGCACAGTATTGATTCAGTATTACTTAGGAATTGATGGGGATCTGGGGCTCGGGCGGGTAGCTGGAGCTCGGGGAAGCCTCGAGGGCATCAGCCAATCTCGCTTGGGGAAGCTCGATTTTGCAGCTTCTCTGACAACACCAGGACGAAGCATTGCGTGGTACGGACTAGACTGCATAGGTATCACGCATAATCTAAAGCAAGATGTCACTCCGGCAGACGCATCCGATACTGGAAGACCAACTTGCAAGGTCAGTACCCAATTTGCAGCGAGAGAAGAGCAGTCCAATGCAGATTCAGCCTCCGGGCAGACCAATAGCCATACCACCAACCGGCCTGGAAATCCCGACTTGATACGATATGCACCACTCGACTCTACGCCTCTTTGCGGCGAGCTTGGATACTCGCAAAGATATCGACAACGCTTCTCGAATGGCAACTCTGCGCCGACCGGTCGTCGAGACGTGGTGCTATCCGACTGTGCAGCATGGTGATATGTTGCTGACTGACAACTCACCTCCTTGCAAACTCCACGAAGCCCACCCAAGAGCGCGAGAAAGCCCGCCGCGAGAAAACCCGAGATGGATGGTATCATAGGCTGCGACAATGAGCCCGCGAAGAGCGCTTCTGCACAGTACAGCCTCTTCAGCCGCAGACAAGCTGCAAGCTGAACATCCCAGCCTGCAGTGCGGGAAGTCTCAGACGAAGACCGAGTTGATACAGCCTGACCCGAAGTCTCTGAGGACGCATGGTGTGATGAGCAGGAGCCCGACAAGTGTCAGCGCAGCTGCATCCAACGCGAAAACGCACCCGCGCCGAAAAGGGCCGAAAAGCAATCGCAGCAGGAGATGGCCAAGCGCATTGAACAGCAGGAGATGGAGAAATACAATCTCATAGGAGAGAATGTGTACCTCAAGCAACTCAATGGCCTTCATGGCCGGCAGGAGAAGCGGGTCATGGACATACGCGATAGTGTGAGATGCACTGGCAATAGCCTCAAGCTGCTCGCCCAAGTGATGGCACCACAAGATACGCGGACCTCGAGCGCAAGAGATCACAGGGGACATCAGCAGTCACAGCCCACGTAGCGGCTGCCAATATCACCAGCCATGTCAAGAAAGTCGCCCGCCGGTCGACGCAAGCCACTACAGCGTACAGGACGCTCGACGCAGACCTGGCGGTTTCCAAATGCCAGACGGAAATGACGCTCAGCCAGGACAGCGCTTTCACGAACCTCCCCACAGCCTACAAATGCAAGCCACTCCAATCGACACAGCCCTGGGCCATGCGGGACCCATTTTCATGGCCCTACAGCCAACACCGCCAACAAAACTTCCGCCCAGACTCTGTCGGCTTCGTCGATCCACATCTGCCAATGGACCAATATGGACCAGGTCCACAGATCAACTGGAAAGGTGTGCAGTATCTCAGAAACGTAGTAGCCTTCACGAACAAAGTGGAGATGGCGATGCGGATGGAGCAATACTCAGCCGGCACCCTGCGTCGAAACCTTTTCCAGTGCCTCATCCACCACGCTGGGGATTGGTTCACCACATACATCACTCCACGCTCGACGAAGCCTCACTGGGGTTTCGGCATCGGCGTATGGAGGAGAGCGATTGCACGAGCGTTTTGGCATGGACTCCGCCGAAGCATTGCGAGCGCTTCGGAATCGACGTCAGCATGGGCCGCGATGTCACCGAATACGTCCATACAGCATGGCGCAAGAAGCACAAAGATCGTGGAGCGGTCGAGCCCGGCGAGCCGATCGACGCCTGGGACAGGATTCATCCCGACATTCGCAACGACGTCACGCGCCTTTCGCAGGAGACGACAATGGGCCAATTCATCGCGAACATGCAAGAGAAATATTTCACCTGGCGTCAGATTTTCATGCGAGATCCACGATATGGACCTCAGCAATATGCAGTTGGGTACTCTCATTCAGCGGTGGGAAACCAGCAGCAGGGTAGGTATGTCGACCCAGGCCTTCTGCCCACGAAGGGCTGCGGAGTCCACGGCCGAGGCAAAAGCTCTGGGTTTTGGATTTCAGCCACAGCAGCCAACAATATCCTAACACCAAGCATTACACTCGCGGCTATGGCAGACGCACATGTCGTGGGCAGACATTTCCGCACCCACCACAAATGAACCAAGAAACGCACAAGTTCCGACTCTCCCAGCGCCGAAGCCACAGCTAGCTGTTGCCGCTGGCAGCGTCCAAGAATACGATGAAAACAACCCCAGAAACTCATACAGTACCACCACGACAACGGGCTCATCGTGAACTCCTGCTTCACCAACAAGGATGATGATCACCTCGTCTCATACTACAACGCCCAAGACAGCGACAATTGCGACAGCTATGGAAGCGATCCGAGTTTCAATGGCGAGCAGGACCTCTACGAGAATCAAGAGGACCATGAGCTCGCCCAGACTAACAGGTACTGGGTCGACGTAGCCCTAGCGCACCAGCTGCAGAAGGAACTCCACCTGGCCAACCAAAAGAGACAATCGCACAACGAGATCATTTCCCAAACTTCTACGTCGGGCGACAGCTACAGCCAAGAGAGAAGCTCACTCCATCGAGAGATGATGCAGGCGACATGCTACTTGATCCTAGGTGTATCTGCAGAATGTGCGCAGTAGTGTATAGGAGCAGAACGCAAGTCATGAAGCATGTGACAGAACATTGTCCCAAGGGACAGTACGGCCCGCGCGAGAGAATGTCGCCATATCAGCGAGGTGGGCAGCGGAGCTCGACAAGATCAGATCCACTTGGTTCAGGTGAAAGTCGGGAAACTCCTCAGCCGGAAGTGAGTGACCTGGTCACCTCCGGTTATGGCGACAATACAATCACAACACCAGGAGAAGCCAAGCACCACGGAGAAATTCGACATGAGTCGCCCGGCACCTGGCCACCAGATGACACCGCGATACCGTATCAACAGAGTCAACACACCAGCACGCACAGACACCCGCAAGCACAGACATCCGCAAGAAGGGATCAGCTTCATCCACATCGAAATGCGCACACGGAATCGCAATGTGCGCTACCGCAGCATCACAGCAACTGCACGCAGAACGTGTTTGCAGCCCAATGTCCATTTCAGCCATCCATCACCGGCATACTCACACCATCAGCGCAGGGTGTCGGCAGCGACTCCGCAGAGAGCTTCGATTCGAAGGTCGACTTCGCGATCCATGTCCTCGCAACCGGAGGCGAGATGTCAAGTTCTGCCATAGGCGCACCTACATCCGTTCATTCATCGCAGCCGATCGACACAGGCCAGTCGATGCACTGGCCACAATACTCCCTGCAAATTATCCCAGGCAGCGTTCAGGTCGACCCAGTGCAACCGGAATACAACATCGAAACGACGACATGTTCGAGGCAATGTGCGCATTGGATCCTGAATGCAGAGACGTGAAGCGAATGTGCATCGTTACCGGCAACACAGCATCTATGGCCAATGAAGACTGGTTCACCTCCAATCTCGGCCGGGAAGGCATGCCGGAACGCTTGATCTTGTGGTAAGTTCGCGGTCTCAAGAGCAACGACAAATGGAGGCGCGTAGCGATGGGCTTTCCAGTATATAATCAAGACAACGAATTCTGTTTGGCGTATATTGACTGGCCTGTTCAAGTTTTCAAAGATTTCCCGCACAACCTCCTTCTCGGCATGGATGGGATGACTCCAATAGGCTTCAAAATCGATCTTGGGCGCAAAGTGATTACAATGCCAAGGAACGAGAACGCCAAAATGCCAATACCAGTCACCCCGAAAGCGAAGGAACTGGCACGCTTCGCAGTCAGAGCAATAAGAAACACACTTGCCCCCGAGAACGATACAGTGCGTGAGAATCAAAATGCGTAAGGCTGCGGAAACGGATGACCATTCTCAGGACTACGAGTTTGTTCCAGTGGAAAGCACACCATTCATTAGACATGGCGGCATAATATGCAAGCACATCATCGACGCAGCCTTCGACATGGTGCAAGTGCGGAGGTACTCCCGACAGCCAAAAACTCGGCACCGTGCCAGAGAACGATCAAGAGAATTGGCTGCGCAGCACTATGCTCAGATGAGTCTGCGACGACCAGGAGAGTAAGCAGAAGTCAGAGCCCAAGTGTTTTTCATACCAAGAAAGCTCAGCGCAAGACGCCCAGACCAACCACGCAGGCGGCGCGCAGAACAATCAAGCAACCCTTCCTAATGCATAAAAATCTCGCAGGAGCAAAAGTCAAGTACAGGAGGCGAACCAGGTTCCGCTGCTTTGGGGGAAGCATCTGTCACACAGCACGGAGTAACCAGTGAACCCAGACCATGCAGCACCGAGAGATGCCTGAAGAAGTCGCCAAGTTTCGCAATCTGTGGAGAGGTAGAGGTGCAACAATAGATGGAACATCGGATCGCTTCATGAAAATCCCGCTGGCGCCGGGACGAGAGAATGAATGCAAGTCACTCCAGTAAATCCTCCGAAGGCTCAGAATCGTGAGACCATCGACAAAAGCTTCGACAAGCTATACGAGCAGGGCAAAATGGCACATTCCATGACCTTCTTACCATTCCGATGGCCTTGTTTCTTCGCATGGCGTACGATCATCGAAGCGAACAGCACCGCTACACGGAAACCCAGAGGCGTAATAGACATTCGGCGACTCAACAGCATTTCGCTAAAGGATTCCTGCCTGCTGCCTCGACGAGAAGACCTCACCGAAAAGATGCAAAATTGCAGGTACATTGCCGTAATCGACGCAAGGTTCTTCTTCTGGCGGTTCGACGTTGCAACCGAAGATTGGCACAAATTCATCGTCAACTTACACCGCGGCTCAGAATATCTGAAAGTGGCAGCAATGGGGCAACTCAGCAGTCAGCAGTCTTGGGTTCGCCAACCGAACGAAGAAGATTGGAGTCAACGAGATTGAGAACCAGCTCTTCTTCTGAGATTGGGGCGACAAGAACAAGTCAGACGGCGCTGAGAAGATTGAAGTCAACGAGATTTAGAACCAGCCCTTCTTCCGAGATCAAGGCGACAAGAAGAATTCGGACGGCGCTGCTTCAATTGCGGCGGCTTCTTCTATGAATAGGCAGCTGTTACGAGCAAAAGTTTTGTCCCACAACTCTCTTCTCAAGGATGTCACGACACGTACAAAGACTGCTAGATGAATTTTCTTCGAGAGTTCCCATAGGCATATGGATATGTCAACGACATTATTATCGCCTCTGAAACGCTGCAAGAGCACATTCCCCACCACCGTGAAGTTTCAACCAAACTGGATGAGAAGCGCTTTAGTCTTCCGCCGAGACGAAGCATCATGAATGTAGCCGGAAGAGCAGGAGCCGTCGAGAAAACCAAACCAGGTTGGCATCACTTTGCCTGCCATTACCGCAAATCTGTGGCAGAATCTGAGATTGTTTGCAACAAGCTCATAGAAAGGAATCTACTCGCAGACGTACACCTGGAAATCTTTATCCTTTAGAATGCCTTTGATGGCGGCCACTGATACTTTGCCCTCTATTGCTACAAACACAGCCAATCTCCCATCTCCCAAGGATCCGAAGAGCTGTGCACATTCACCAGCAGCCACTGGAACCAGCAAGTATCACAGGTGTCGATGTTTCTCCTGCGAAAACACAGGTGTAGCACCCGTCATGCGGACCACGTCAGTCCTCCGACATTGGGGAAAGCAGATGCTCACACCGACGTCTGGCAGCTATGCAGCTTCGACCGTGGTGAACGAAATGTGAGATGCCCGGAGCAGTACACCATTGGGGTGCAAGAGAGCGGCCCAGGTTCCCGCACTCCAATGTAGAGTGCGGTGGGCCCGCGAGTTGAATATCTTTCCAGTAACCAAGGAACCTTACAACGGGATAGCCTTGCCGAATTTCGCGATGGTGCGGAGCGCCGTAAAGCCTGCAATACCGGAGAAGGTCTGAATGCGGTGAAGAACTTCTGATGATTCACACGGCGCCTACAAAGAAAGCTGGACACAGCTCTCGCGCACCAGACGAGTGGCCACTCTCGTGTAAGCAACAGAAGTTGCTTCCGCTTGCTTCTGGTGATTTCTTCTTGCACCGCTCGAAGCTTTCCGGCACGCTGAAAGAATGAATTCATGGCCTGTACCTGGCTTGCCGAAATTGAACCCCAGAATGTGACATGAGCGAGCCCGACCCATCATCATCAGCCGATGGGACATAGATGTTCTTGAGATGTCCGAAGATTGTCGCCAGCAGACTCGTGGGGGTGATCTGTGGTTGTTGGCCCACCATTGAATTGCTGGCCCCGAGAAGTTTCGTGACTTGAGAATTCCAAACAGCGTTGATAGAACTACATCTCAAGCGCCGCTTTGCCGAGATGCAAATGAGCTGAGATAAGAATTTGTTACGCTTGGCCATCCATGGTCGGTATGGCGACCTGCGGTGTTGCTCCAGACATGTCCTGTGTTCAGGGAAGCCCGTATCTGTGCGTGATGATTCCTCACTTCAGTGTCAAAACGCTGTTGAACCGGAGAAAGCTGAAAGATTCGGGTTCCAGGTGGAGGCGGAGGAGGAGGAAGGTTGTCCGTATTGACCTCATGCATCGCTCTTCATGGATTCAGCTTCATGGTTCGAGCTCCATACAGATACCCTCGGAAGGCCAGCGTAGTATTTGCGACTATCATAAGCTTCCAATCGAGAATTCCCATGCGGCATTCTGCCATTGCAGCGCAGCCACGTGTCTTCTGAAGCCCGGAGAACCCCAGCGTGCCTCGGTCGAGTCTGGGAATCTCTGTGGTAAGCTCTCGGCGAGTAGGGGAGGAAATTGGAAGAGGTCTTGCTGTCAAGAAAATTTCAAGACATGATGCTCGTCGAAAGGGCAGAAGAGACCGTAGGATGGATGACGCTGGCCATGGTACAGGTGAGGGCTGCCATGCCGCTTCAACTCCGAGCCATGGAACGCAGCTTCGCTTTCTCGTACACGTCTTCCTGTCGCTCCTTCAAAAGCGAACGTAGAGATACCGATGAGGGAATGCGAGCCCAAAGATTTCATACACAATACGCAATAGTGATCAAGTTAGGAGTTCTCAAGCCAAGGTGTTAAGCGAGAGACATTGAGGGAGGGGCACGTCTTTGCGCACAGGCCTATCTGGTCTCTATGCGCCATTCATTCCTTTCCAATGTACCCAGTGCAAGTTCTGCTCGTTCATGTCATTGCTGTCGTTGATCGTTCCAAGGTTGATTTTGAAGCCGTTTCTATCCGTCGTGGCAGTCGTTACTGTCGTCAATGCATTTTCCCATCGTTCAAAAGCATGCAATCGTCCTTCATTGGGCAAATCATATGATACTCCGTCGTCCATGGCATGCATTCATTCTTCTTCCAATATCAAGACCGCCGAGGTCCTCAAGCAAGTCGAGTGGGATCCACGATCGAATCTCCCCCGGTTTCTCTTGGCCCAGCGCTGTCCACCGTTCGATTCTATGGACCACCGCCGAGATCCTCCTGCCCGAACACGTCTCTGGAAGACTCCAAGCCGCCGACAACGCTGGGTCGCAATGTTTCATGAAGGCTGGCCTGGTCCGGAAGCATAGCGATGTGGGAAGAGTTGTATTGGTCCAGCGCATCCCAGTCAAGATTCCATACATCCTTGTTGTCGACTGGTGGAGTGGCAGCTGCGAGCTGGCCAACGTCAGCTTGGTCAGAAGCGATCGATGGAGTTGCAACTTCTGGACGGGCAGCGTGACTATAGCCCGCAGGCGGACCGTTGAATGGGCCAAATTGAGGGAATTGCTCAGCGGGAGGTCCGCCATCAAGGCCGAGCGGATCCAAGCAGGCCGAAGGAGTTGTAAATGGCGGAGCTGAAGTGCCACCACAGGGAGCTGGATCGCCGAATTGCTCGGGTGGAAGATACTGCTCTTCGGCAGCAGCTCCAGCAGTCACGAAGCCGCGTGCTTGATCAGCGGTTGCGGATGAGGTCATCGTTGGCAAAGCATGAATGTCATCTCCATGATAAAAGATGCATGTTGTCTCGTGCGAGGACCACGTTCCACGGCACAGCAAGCATTCGTCATCTTGGAAGCCAGAAGGGAATGTTGTGGGAAGGTCGATCAGCTTCGAAGGCGCTTCCTTCGTGCCGGAGGTCTTGCTTGGCTTCGCCTTCTTGATTGATCGCCCTGAGATGTCTTCTGCTAGCATTGCTGGCGTGATTTTCGCAACCTGAGATGGGCGTTCGGAATGGGCCTCAGTGTCATCAGCGTCATGAACGCGAGCCCGCTTCATGCCTCGCGAGGGCACATTAACTGTTGCTCCGCCATCAAAGGACTCGCCGTCATCCACCAGCGCACGAGTTGCCCCAAGCTCGCCAGATGTTCCTGCAATGTGCTCAGCAACAGCTGTTACCGAAGGCTCGGCGTCGACATAGTCCCGGAAGAGCTCAACTGTCGAGCGAGTCAGTAAGCGAAGACCGCATGAATGAATGTTCTCAAGACTTACGTGAGACATCCAAGCCAAGCTCAATGCAAATCCTGTGCAGCGCAAATTTGGAGCCGTCTGGGCTGTGATTCTTCGCTCCCTGACGATGCCAGCCGCACACAGTGTGCGAAACCATGCCTTGAATGGTATCAATCACTGCTCGCGAATCTCTTGCCTGGATTTGGGCAGAGAGTTTGTGCACATCTTGCTGAAACACTCGACCGACCTGCGCAAAGTTCTGCACGCTGCATTTATGCCCGTGAGCTCCAGGAAACAAGCACAGCTGCCAGCCCTTCGATGTCTGCATTTTGTTGGCGTAAGACTGAAGAATGTGATCACTGGAGTATGCCTGTGGCCAGTCTTTCTGCTTCCTGGAAGTGGGCTTGGCCAGTTCTTGCGGCGTGGACTTGGGCTGACTATTCGTTTGCGCGCCTGTGGGAGGTGTGCGGTCACTCAGAGCCATCGTTGCGGCAATTGGAGGAAAGTCGGTGGAGATTGAGGTGCAGAGGCTCGCCGACCGCCCACACAGGCAAGGAAGATACGCCCACACGGGCAAAGAAAAGGAGAGAGGGAGAGAAATGGAGCGGAAACCGAACACACTCAGCTTTCTGGCATTCTTTTACACCGCCCTGGGATTCTGTCCGCCGGCAGGCTGGCGACTGAGCCTGCGTTCTTGGCTAGACATTCGCTCGTGGGGCTCCTGGAAGACGAGTGAAAACAAGAAGGCACTGCAGTCTGCATTCTCCCGGCGACGTAGTAGCAGGAAGCTGCATGCCAGAGGACTACATGGCCAAAGGCGAGCCTCAGAGGTCTTGTGTGTGAAGGGTGAAAAAATGATGGCGCTGAAAGCTGTGCTCTCCCGATGACCAGCGAGGCATTGGACAGTACGGCAGGCGCGCTCTGGTAGCAAGCTGAGACACAACCTCTCCAGCGGCAGCAGTGCCCAGAAGGTAGGTCAGCGCAGCTTAAGAGAGCCTTCCCACACGCGCACAGTTTGTCTGGCCAAGATGTCCAACATTGTGTTCTCCAAGAGCCACGCAGGACGACGTCCTTACGACGAGACGAGCACCTTTCGACAGCGTCACGCTCTTGCGCTGGTACAGAATATGGGTCGACAGCTCGTTCTGTGAAGGCAGAAAATGTATGAGGAGCGGACTAGGAATGCGAAACTAGCGGCGCGCGGTGTTTCGGAGGAGGTGAATACTCAGACGAGTGTTCTGGCAGCGCGGCAAACGACGCAGTGGACAGGATCTGGAGTGGCAAGGCTGGCCTGAGTGGCATCAAGTAGGGCGAGGCGGTGGTGCAGATGCAGCGCAAGCATATTCGCCGTGAACTAGAAGGTGGTGGTGGTGGTGTTGTCGTGGTGGAAGTGAAGAGTAGTAAAGAGGGAGAAAGCTGGCAGCAGAAAACCCTGGCCAGCGGCGGCGCTGCGGAGACATGGATTCTCTTCCGTGCATGAACTGCACCACACAACCCTGTCCCTGCCGGCGCCGCCGAAAGCGTGGAAAGTTGTCAAAATGTGCACGGCTTAACGACGCTGCCTTACACCACGACGAGCGCTGTAAGATGACAACCGGAGTACAGAGAAATGAGCGGATGTAACCAAAGGTTTCCATCACTGCTTCACCTGTCGCAGTCCTCCGTTGCATCGCGATGAGCTGGACACTGGACGAGCACTTCCTCCCACGAGACTGGGAAGGATTTCCGTCGACCGACGGGTGAGCACCGTGAGCTCCTTTCGCCGATGGGACACCAGCCATCGAAATCATCATGCCGCTCATCATTGCCATGAGTTCTTCGGTATTCTCACGTGCTGGAGATTGCCGTGCCCAGTGCTCCAGCGAGAGCTGTTTCATTATACCTCGCACGTAGAGATCCTTCGGTGTGCGGTCGAACACCTTGTTGAGCCTCAAGAACTTCTGGTTCCAATGTACTGATATCTTTCTTGGTCACGAGATACACAAATGCATACTGCCTGGCTGGCAGGCATATACACTTGATCCCACAGCCGACGAGATATCAACTTGATCCACGCGGACTTCACGCAAACGAAAAGCGCACTCGCAAGCCACCGACGATGATTTCCAAGCTTCTAGCAAACAAGAAGAGCGGGTTGGCGGAGAAAGAGGTCAGCGCTGGTCGGCGAGAAGGTGAGCAGGACATGGAAAAGCCAGGACAGCGAGGGCGCTTACAGCGCTAGAGAGGAGAGGGAACCACCTCGCATGGAACAAGTTTTGGAAGGGCAACAGCGAAGACCATGGCACAACGCATGAACATCATGGGCAATCCGTGGTCATCAGAAGCAGGTACATAGACTCGCTCCATACCTTTACAAAGAGAGTGCGCAGGGTATTCTCAGCCTGCATACCTCCGTTTCGCACTACAATTCCTATCACATCCAAAGACAACGATGCACTGGAGATTTTTTTGTCTCCAGAACCGCACAAACACTAATGAGCTGGTGTACGGCGGACTCACAACTGATCCTGGAGGCATCTCGGACAGCCCTCGCTGCTGTGTCTGGCATACACGTACTCTACATTCAGTTTGCAAACCGGTGGACATGAAAACGATGCCATGCGCCGAAGTTGCAGCATGTGTTGATCTCCTCCGAGCCAACGAGTTCTCGCAGGTGATGGACTTCCGACTCTCGCGAACGCGCGAGCTAAAGTTGATGCGTACATGCGGCTGAAAGCACGGTGTACACGCAGCCGGGTGCGAGTTGTACACGCAGCCGGGTGCAAGCTGTACACGCAGCCGCGTGTACGCTGTACATGCGTGGGGCATCGGCCACTGCTCCCAGCTTCCCTCCGACTCCGACTGTTCAGTTCAGAGGACATTCAACGGAGATGTTGCGCAATATGCCGCTGTGAAGCGTAACTTTTTAAAAAAATCAACCCCCCTCCAGAGAAAACAAATGCGAACCGGTTCTGCCTAAACTTTTTTAAAAATCATCTGCACAAGGAGACTTTATGAAGGCAATGGCATACATAATCATTTCACACCGCAAACACTTCCACTTCCGCACGATCGCTGACACTGTTATGTTACTTTGCACCAGATGCAACAAATGTTGCAATGGGGTTACATGGGAAGTGATATCAATTTGATGAGCCAGAGAATTTGGATCGTATCATACCGAATATGCTCATGAACATACGCGTTTCAGTCTGTGATTCGGCGGCCCGTTCCTCGAGAGAAAAGGCAAGCACAAGTTATTCTGACGTGGAAGTCGGTATCGAAACCAGGGCGCTTGTAGCAGTTCAGAAGAAGTGCTGGTAGGGAATGCATTGCCAGCATTGCCAGCAATGCCATCTTCTACTTGTTCGGACTTCGGAGAAGAAGTTGTGGAGAGGGAGATTGGGTTCCGCCAAGAATGCGGGCTGAAGCTTCAAGTTCTCCAGGCTGGCTGGCTCCGAGTCAAGCAGCTCACGCATCAACAATCGCCGCGCATCACTCAAAGTCTCGAAGTTGGGCTGGACTCTGCGTCTGTAGGCCCTGCTCGATTCTCGGTTATAAATCAAGCTGAGCTGCGCCGAACGAGCCGTCGTCGTCTTCGATCAACATGTCAACATCGCCTCCCTCCGAGCAGCATCCTCTCGACTTCCCATAACAACCGCCCTACGATGGCGAGACAGCAGGTCCTCAGTAAGCCTTGGGCCAGCACGCAATGTGCTGCGCCCGAAAGATGAAACTTGGTGGAATCAAGGTCAGCTCAGCTCAGCCTAGCTCAGAAGAGAGGAAGAGATTGCGCCTCGTACGGCTGACAGACACTCGATCGGGCACTTCAGCAAGTCCGCGCAATGGCAAATGGTGTCTCGGTTGTTGCGAGAGCGGCTGCACATTCACCCGAGCCATCAGGACAAGAACAAGGGAGCGCCAGAGGAGAAGCACAAAATGGAGCACATGGGACCTTGCAATGAGAACATTGTGGAAAGACTAGCAGCATGATGAGAAGACCATGGCTGCCGCAAACAATTGAGAGGACGAGGATGATGCTATATTGAGCATACGACTCCCCACTGCTTCCCTCGGCATCATCAGAAGAAGCTGCTGCATGGAATCCACTGAGCACCAATGCAGAGCGATCGTGTAGTGAGTGCTTGATTTGTATGGAATTCTTGTCGGAAGGGAGCTGGCCAGTTTAGCACTGAATTGATTGGCCAAAGGTGGTGTTGAGTCGATGATGATTCGTCCCAAAACTCACCTCAGAGATCGCACGTGGCTCTTGCAGTAGCAGTGTTTCAGCGATGTGCAATACAGTGGTGACAGCAATGATGCTAATCGACTGGCAGGCACAGGACTCGTCGAATGCTCTTCAACATACGGGCGACAGAACTGACTGTGATGAAGATGGACAATAAGGCGACAGCTCGGTAGCAGAAATGAACTCAGCGACCTCCGAAATGTCTGGAGTCACCACTTACCAAAGGCTGGGCAAAGGTTGCAAACGCATAGTCCACAACAATGGCCCCAGACCGAGTGAGTTGAACCAGGAATCAATGTGCGGAGATTTCAGCGCTTAGTGACAAGGACCATGTCACCCACTGTGTATCCATGCCGCTGGCAGGCGAAATTGCCTGCTTGACTGCACCACTCTATTTGGACGGATGTGTTTGCTGTGCTACTATTCATCGAGGCTGGGTATCGGTCAGACTTATCACTCACAGCGCGGGATATCAGATACGGGTCTGGAAGTCCAGCTCACTGCCGTCTAAAATGGGCCAGCGTAGCTCGACTGTGTCGTAATTCCCATCCCCGGGAAGCTGGAATTGCACTCCAGGAGCCAATTCATTCTCGCCAATGCGTAGTGAAGCAAAGCCAACTTGTTCTTGCCAATCCGTGATGAAGCGGCATCGAAATATTCGCTGGCAACTCAGGTCGCCCATTCGACAGCGATCCCAAGTCAGGAAACTTGTCTCGGCTTCCCCGTCGACGGCGCCGGAGATTGGTGAAGCTGCATTGAAACATCTGCTAGCAAGTCAGGTCGTTCATTCTTCGGCGAGCGTAGGCCAGGCAACTAGTCTTTACCATCGACGCCGAAGGAGCAACTACGTTCTCGCCATCGTTTGATGCAACTCGACTTAGTCGGTCGTTGATGCTACCTCTCGATGTAGTCAGAAGTGTGTCAGCAAAACGCAGCGAGGCTTTCTACTAGGGGAGTGCATTGGCACAGCATGTCAGTTCAGTATTGCTGCGTTGGCATTGTGTATCAGTGGATCCCTTGCAAATGCGAACACCTTTGGCTCTGATTTGAAACTGCCACCGACGGCGACATGATGAAAGGCAGGTGCTGATGTGGGTAGAAAGGGTCATTCCGTTCAGAACCGCCATTCAACATTGGTCCGACTCCACGCAAGATGGCAACTTTGCATGTACCATGCAAGACTTTTCACGCAGCCACTACTGTTTCCGAAGTACGAGGAAGAAGAAGATCTGTACCTGGAGCTGAGAAGCGATAGCTCATCCGATACTATTAAGGTGGAGATTGGCAGAAACTGCAAGTCAGATGAGAACAGCGACAACTAGAGCACCCATATCATTGCCGAAGATTGTCAAGTCGATGCGAACCTGCGCCTCTTACATTGCAATCCCAGACCTCGGAGCATGAATGCCTGTCGACTATGTGCGGCTTTGCGTAACTCAACGCTTACCGCAGACCGAACCTGGGACTCCTGCAGAGGTTGTGCGCCACTTCACGCAGGATGATGTGCGACCTCCTAGATATGATCTGCGACATAATCACAATACGATTTCTTCTCTCCCAAGGTTGAACATATCCTTGCCACCAGAGATGTGGGTGTCTTGCTGAAGATACTGACGGAAGCAGCGAGACGGGATCCCCAATCGCCTAGAGTTCCATAAGCTTGGCGGGCTATGACGAGCCCGCGGCAGCGACGATAACTTGTGTGCTGCTGAGATGGGACATGGCGTACAGATCATCGATGTGAAGACGATCAATCGCAACCTACCACACTGTCTCCAGCTTCGACACATCAGTCATCAGGTCCAGAATCTCCTTGAAGCAGGCCTTGGTGCCAGATTCACAATGCAAGCTGAAACACGGAGGAGAGCATACCTCTCACTCACCTCTTTGGGACTTGGTCTGATGCAAGGGCCAGCTAGGAAAGAGAGCAGACAAGGAAATGCACATGGATCTTTCAGGGCAAAGGAACACGTTCCTATCGGGCCGTGGTTGCCAAAACCATAGGTAAAGAGATGGAATGCACTGATTGTTGCGAATCGGGTTAATCTGTCTGAGTTTGTGAAGTGTAGAGGTAATGCCTTCGAATATAGGCGTTGAATACGGCAACAGTAAGGCAAGGAGGACACGGAGGAAGATTACGACGAGAACGCTAATAAAAACTTCGATCCTAAATCTATCTTACTCTACTTAAACCTATCTAACTCTACTTAAACCTAAAATTAAGATTAAAGTTAAGTAGCTAGAAACGCGAAGTAATAGAGGCTTAGATTAGAGAGCTAAGTAGATAGGACGTTTAAGGTTACTCGAAAAAAGATATAATCTAGAAGTAGAAGATATATAAGAAGATTAATAGTCGACTTAAGGAAACGAACGCTAAAGCGAAAGTAAAAAACCGAATAGAGAGACTACTAAAAGAGTAGAAGAAAAGGAAAAGATCTACTTTTAAAGTAGTTATAGCCTATTAAGGGATAGTATAATATTTTACTAATTAGTAAACTTAAGAGATTAAGGAAGAAGAAAAGAAGAGTAGTAAAGGTCTAGCTACTACGTTTAAACTAGATACTATAGCCCGAACTAACCCGAGAGCTAGAACTAAAGCCTATACTTATAAGGGAGGTAGTAGCTAATAAAGACTAGGGAGGTTTCCTAACGAAGAAGTAAGAAAGAGTAAAGAGCTAAAGCGTATAAGCGGAGTAGATCTATATCTATAATACTAGTAATAAGCCTAAAGGCTAGTCGTAAGCGAGCTCTATATATAAGGTAGAAGGTTCCTATAAGTACTAGGGCAACTATTCGAGATACGATAAGAACTATTTACCGAAAAAGAAGGAAAGAACGAGTATCGGGAAGATAGCGGAGGCCGTTATAAAGCCTTATAGGATTACGCCTAAGAAGGAGCTCTAGACTAGGTAAGGGGATTAGAAGAACTTAAAGGCTTATAAAAACGAGGCACTACTTACTACTAAATAGAAAAAGGCTACTATAAGCCGCTTAAGTAGGTACGACTAGAATTTAAAAAAAACACCGAATAAAGGCTAAGAATATAGGAGAAACAAGTCGGTCTTATTAGCTATAATATACTTTAGGAGAACTTTAACGACTCTAGATAGAGCTATAAATATTAGTAGTATAAGTATAACTATATACTAAAAAGCTACTTAGTATTTATTAGCTAGATCGATATATAGAGTGCTAGGCACACAGTTATAGTACAAAGGTATCGTAACGGTTATACGGTACAAAAGTTAATGCATTCTCTAAGGTGCCGCGAGGCAAGCTATCTATATAATAGTCCTACTATTAGTAGCAATAGCGACCGCAGCGGTCGATAGTAACCGCTGCCTGCTATCGTATATATAATAGTGTTATATCGTAATAGCCTCCCCCCCTATAAAAAAGGTCGGCACTGTCTATAGTGTCCTAAAACAAAGGTCCTTAGTAGGCCGCACCGTAGGAAGGTTTAAGGCAAAAGAGCGTAATAGCGTTGCATAAAGGCTAAGCCTAAATAGTATGCTAGAACGGTAATACTAGGTATAGAATCGTATCTCTCTAGTAATAACTACGTCGGTTTTATACTTGCTTATTACGACGGTTACGAAGGGCGTCGTATAAGCTAGTCGGTATAGTCTAAACCGCCTTTAGCTACGGCTAAGGCGCGACGGTCTTTATAGTCTTATTATCGGATAGCGAGGTATTAACTGCGTCCGCTATAGTAGTAGCGCGGTCTAACTAATCGATAGGGATATTAGGGAAGTCGGCACCTAGTAATAGTAGCGTATCGGCGTCGCGTATAGCACCGTATAGCTTAAAGTAGTCGGCTATCTATGCGTTAAGCTTCGCGATCTTATCCTTAGTAGCATTGCCTTATACGCCGCCGAGTAGCTTAAAAGCGTCCTCGTAGATTAGGTATAGTATAGGGATTGCCTATTACGGCGCGACGCGTAAGAAATCGTAGTAAAGATAGGTTAGCGATAGCGTAAGCGACTCCTTTAAGACTGTAGCGGAAAGACGATACTACTAGGCTATCTAGCGCTTAGTTGCTTCGCGGATCTATGCCTTAGCTAGCATCTATTAAAGCTAGTATATCTCGGTTGCTACTAACTCGGACTAGCGTATATAGTAGAGAGCTTATAAGTTAAGCGTACATATACTAATTACCGTTATATTATATTAGTATTGTCCGTAGGCGCCTATAGTGTTTTCTTATAGGGCGGGCAAAGGTAGTAAGCGTATCGGAAGCGATAGGAGCTTATACTATAGCTACGTAACCGTATTATTAGGCGGTAGTAGCTAAGCCGCAACTAGAGCCTTCGTAGGCGTAGAGAATAGGTTAGATAGTAGCGGCATCTTCGACGGTAGGCGAGGCGCTAAGAACGGGCTAGCGGTTAGCTTCTAGCGAGTGTTTAACTTAGTCGATAGTAATACGCGCGAGGAATTTAGCTAAATCGCCTTAGTTAGCGAGGCAACGGCCGGAGGTTGCGGCTTAGCCCGAGTCGCGAGCTTAGGAGGGACGATTTTGCCGAAAAGGCGCGCGTTAGTAAGGTCGGTCTCGTCTAGCGAGTAGTCGGGTAACAGTACTAGGAATATACCTATAGGATCCTAAGTATAGTCGATATTATACTACTAGTAATTCTTATTCGTTACTATCTTATCGTACTTAAAAATAGTATTGCCCTATATAATACGCTCCTAGACGCCTAAAGGATCGAAGACTAGATCGGTAGAGACCGTTTTCGGCAAATTATAGAACTATAGCGTTAGCGCGGGCTCTAATCTATTAGGGATAGCGCCGTCCTTAAGTGTCTAGATATAGGCGATAAAGGTAGACGAGGCGTATACCGGATCGATCTAAGTTAGCTAGTAGACTAGGCTAAAGTCTACCGGGTATTAACGGTTAAGGAGTAGTAGAGGTATACCTTTGCCCTTATTAGCGGCATAGGTACCGTTCTAGTAGCGACTACTACCTATAAGCTAAGCGTACTATTCCGTACGCGACGTATTAGTAGCCTTCGTATCCGTAAGCGCCTTATTAGTATAGAGGGCGGATATATAGCCCTCGCCGCGAAGCGTATAGGCGTTACGGACCGTAATATACCGCTAGGTATAAGCGACGACGTCCTAGGTAATAGCTAGGCGACCTAGGTTTCGACGGTATAGGTAGGGTAGGCTACTAGAGTTTAGGGAGGACTTATACTACTTATAGAGCTATATAGCCGACTAGGCACTAAGCTCTATACCGATTAGTAGTAGCTAAACGGTATAGTCCTTAAGCTAGGAGTCTAGTAGAGGTAGGCGCACTATTAAGAGTCGTCCGGTAGCTACTATTTATAAGAATTAGACTTCGCCGTAGGTAGTTAGGTCGATCTTATAATGCTTTGTCGCTCCGACGTATTTACTAATAGGTCGCTTGCCCGTCTTTTAGTATTCCTTACCGTAATCGCGGTAGGAGACATCCTTACCGTTCTCGCTACGCTTATATAGGATAGGGTAACTGCCTACTATAATGCTATCGCGATGTTCTTTTAGGACGAAGCGGTAGAACTACTCTTATACGAGGTCGACCGTCTATAGGAAGTATAAGATAGCGCGTACTATAAGACCGACGGCTCTATTACGGATTAGAGACAGTACTAGCTAGAATCGTAAGTCGCCGGTATAGGTACTTAAGCTAAGGAAGTTCTCGCGTAAGCGGGTAATGTTTACTAGGAGTCGGTACTATAACTTCGCGTAGTAGAAAGTAATAGTTAGTAGAAAATTCGTATCGAGGTTAGCTAGGTTAGGAAGCTCCTTTAATTCGCCCGCCGTTATAAGCGCTACGTACTCGCTAAAGCGTATCGCGTAAATCTCCTACTACGTATCGTAACCGTCCGAGTAGAGGTCGGTCCTAAAGATAGAGTATTTACGAGCGAGATCGTTGTTTACGATTCGGAAGGAGTATAGTTACGTAAAGAGTAGGTTTTCAAAATCGGTAACTAGCTTGCCTATATACTAATGCAATTCGCGTAGAATCTAGAAGCGCCGATTACTAGCTATAAGGTATAGATAATATAGGTAATGCTAAAGCCTTACTAAATAGTGTTCGACTATTCGCTTATATAGGCGTAAGCGAAAAAGATTAGGTAGCCGACCGTTAGCGTCCTTAGCGTACGCGTTATATACGAGCTTCGCGGCCTAGACAAAGCGTACGTCTCTATTCTTATTACGCTCTATAGGATTAGCGGCGATTAGCGTATCGACTTTCTTATTATAGTCCTCGTACTCTATATACTACCGGATTATAGCTTATTCGGGCGTCTCGTTAGCGCGAAGGAGACGCTTATTAATTAAAGTCTAGCGCGCGCGCTAGCCTCGAAGCTACTACCGCTCGAACTTGAGTTCTTTAGGGGATAGGACCGGAGGTTCCTTAAAAACCGACTCGATCGGAGTAGCTAGGAGCTTAAGAGGAGCTAGTACGGGTGCTTATAGCGAGCTGTTACTCGGCGCCTACGTTAGGGAGGCGAGTGCCTATAGTAGCGGTAAATTAGGAAGTATACGCGCTAGCGGAGATAGTAATTCTAGTAAAGCCGGTCGATTTGCGGGTATTATTAACGGTAGTACCAATTCTAAAGCCGAAGGCGCGTTAAGAGGCTACGCGCTAACGGGATTAATCGGGCCGCTTTCTATACCGTTAACTAGGCTACTAGACGCGTAGGTAGCGGCGTCTCGGTAAAGGGTAAAGAAGCCCGGTACGATGTCCTATAGCTTCTCGGTCTCTAGAATCTCGACCTGTAACGCTTTGCCCTTCTAAACAAACTCCTATTTACCTAAATAGTACGGCGGAGGGTCGTCCTTATCGATAAAGTAGTCGGCTATAGCCTTATAGAGCGCTCGGCCCGTCTATCGGCCCTCGCCTAGCAACGCCTTCGCTAGCTCTATTAACTATTTCTTCTTCGTAGTAAGCGCCGTAACCGCCTATATAAACGACTTCCTATCGAAAACGTAATCTAGATTAACCGCCGCAATAACCGCCGGTGCGTAATATTTTAGAAAGGAGAACTGTCTAATATTAGAGAGCGGACAGTCTAGATTCGGAAGCACTATCGATAGGCTAGCAATAGTCTAACGCTATATAGTACTAAACTCGCTACCCGGCGTCCCCTACGATTACGGGCGAGCTATTACCTCGAGTAATTCTAAATCGGATTCGTCTATATTATTAGCCGGAGGCAACGGTACTAAGCTCGCTATTAGCGTATCGTTAATACGACTACGGCCTAAGAATAACGGTACGTATCGCTATAATAGTTATCGACCGGAGTCCGTTAATATATAGTATAGTTCTATATCTAATCCGTCCTTAGTAAATATTAGGAAAGGCCGCATATATCTATTCTTAGTAGCGTAGCTTAATACCGCCTAAACCTCGCCGGTACTTAAACTGCCGTTAGTAGAAATAAGCGATAGCGCCTTACGAAAGGTCTATCGAAGATTGCCTTCCGCTATAGCGAGGATCGTAAAGCCCTCTAGCGTCTATGCTAGATTAGTACTATATTCCTTTAGACGCGTTTGTTACGGGTTAAGCGTAGCGTTATCTATCTCTCTACGATACTCGCCGATCTAATCCGCTATTGCGTCTTCTCTACCTACTAAATCCTTTACCGGGCCCTCTAAATTCTCTAGCTTAGGCGTAGCCGTACGTTCCTTAACCGTAGTATTAAGCGTTGCATCCTTCTCGTTCGTTATATACTTAAGCTTAGACGCGAGCGTAGGAACCTCGATCGAAGGGTCTAAGACTGTATCCTCTCTACTTATTACGTCCTTAGGCTCTAGCGCGGCTATACGATTCTCGACCGTTTCGTCTAATATCGTATCTTCTTTACCCGTTATATTATCTGCCTCTAGCGCGGCTATACGACTTTCGACCGTAGTATCTAATACTATAACCTCCTTATCCGTTATATTATCTAGCTTAGGCGCGGCCGTATATCTCTCGACCGTAGTATCTAATACTGCCTCCTTATTGCTTGCCCTACTCTCTAGCTTAGGCGTAGGCGTTAAGCCGGTAACAAATAAGGACTATCCGGCCGATCCTAGACCGTCTAATAGTAGCGGTTCCCCGCGAGGAGCGTTAACCTTACTATTCCTTATCGCGGTATCCTAGGGTTCTCGATCCTCGCTTCTACGATATTCCTTAGCTATTGCTCCTTAGAGGAGGTCGAACGTGTCGGCCTTACGGTATAGGCGAGACGTATACTATAAATCCGCCTCGAATAATATAACGTTTAGGCGCTTATATCGCGATCGGTACTATAGAAATTTTTTCTAAAAAGCTACTAGTTTACGTTCCCCGCGACGGACGCGGTTATCGCGCTCGAGGGCCGTTTCTATTCGTCGTCGGTAATTAATAGAAAGCTCTCTTATCGTCTAGAAAGATCGATGCTAAATAAGGGATAGCCCGCGTCTATATATAACGGTTACCTAAGTAACGTAGTTACGATAACGATATAAGGGTACGCCTAGATAGATTACGACTCCGAAGAAGGAGTCGCGCCGCGGAGTCGTATTAATTTGCGATAAACCGCGAGGGATTGTCCGGCTTCGCCTTTATCGGCGGAGCTAGCAACCTCTAAAAAAGGCTAGCGCGCTCTCGTCCGCTTTACTACCCTACGGAGGGTACGGGATAGCGGGGCCTCCTCTAGAGGGTAGGCGTTATCGTAGATTTTACGTAGATCGTCCGCGCCTATTAAGTCGTCGATATTATACTATATATTATAGGCGCTCCTATACCCCTTCTACTTTACTAGGTATTAGAGAACGGGCTAGCCCCTCCGGACGACGGTCCTTCGCCCTAGAAAGCGCTCGATTTTATAAGAATCGCCCTCGTTACTAGAACCTAGACTGTCCTTAGCTACGACGGGCGGGGGCTTGTAATTAATAGTTCTCTTAAAAGGATCTAGGTCTTTAGGAGCTTTTTCTAACTGCGAAACCGATATTACCGGATAGATACGCATTAATAGCAGTAACTCGAGATAGTAGGCTAGCCGTCCGACTTTCTCGAGAACTATAAAAGGCCCTTTAAAACGGTAGCTAAACTTGTACGACTAACTAGGCACTTCGTAACTACGGTATAGGCGAAGTATAATACGGTTACCCGGCTTAAGGAATAGGGGCTTATACTTACTATTATACCGTTCTTTTATCTTTACGTTCGCCTAAGTAATCGCATCCTAGACTTCCTTCTAGATACGACTACGCGCTACCGCCCTATTATACGGATAGTCGTATAGTATATCGAGCGAGTCGAGATTCGTCCTTACGCCTATAGCAACCTCGTTCGGCGACTAACCGGTAGTCGTATTACGGGAGTTATTAAGCGTAGCCTATAGCTATAGGATAAACGTCGTCTAATCCTCGCTAGGATAATCCGCTAACTAGTAACGAATTGCCGTCTCGACCGTTTAGTTAGTTCGCTCGGATTAACTATCGGTTTAAGGGTAGTAGGCCGTAGACGTAGCTAGCTTCGTACGTAAGCGCGAGAAAACGCCCTTAAAGAAGTCGCTTAGCTAGCGAGGATTACGATTAGCGATAAGCACTACTAGTATACTTATATCTATTAAGTAAAGCCTATCGATTAGAGCGATGCCCTAGTCGTAGGCCTTCTAGTCCTCTTTGCCTAGGACGACTACTACCCGCTTAGATATCTTATAAGTAATCGTATATAGTATATTAAATCTATCGGTCGTAACCGGTAGGGCAGTTACGAGATCTATCGTTATAGTATAGTATAGGCCCTCCGCATTCTAGATCGGGTAAAGTTCGCCGTAAGGAGCGTATCGGGGGGTACGTAAAAGGAGACACTAGTAATAATAATCTAAATAGAGGCGAAGGTAGCGAGCGAGTCGATATATAAAGAAGGAAGCTTAAATGCGGTCGAAGACGCGCTAAAAGCCTTAGTAGCAACAGTTATCGTAAGCCTGCTCGAAGATCTCGCCTATTAAGGCTCGAGGGATATAGAGTCGCTCGCGCCCTAAAGATTAGTTACGGAAATATAAGAGGCCGTCCCTCTCAAAGAATCGAATGCCTAGCGGACTATTAAACTTATTACCTACGAATAGGTCCGGATTTTTGCTACCCTTATACCGAACTAGCGTTTTCGTTACCGAAGGCATATTAGCTCCCTCCGAATAGAGACGCTCTAAAGTATTCTGCGCCTACGCTTATCGAACTAGTCGTAAAACCCTAGACTAATGTTCGTCGTTATCGTACGCTCGGTTTAACCGACGTCGGAAATCCGGATCTAGCTCTACTAATATCGTATAGAAGTAGGCTACTTCCTCTAGATCGGCCGAAGAGGGCGTAACGTCGGTATAGTAAGAGAGCGGGTCTAAGTTCTCCTCGTCTAGCGTTAACTTAGGCGACTCCGTATCCCCTAGAAGTCGACTAAGGGCGTCTAGAACTAGGTATATCCGCCCTAGACGGTAAACTATATTAACTCGATATTAGGAAAGGAATATCGATACCCTTACTAACTTTAGGTTCTACTTGCCTATATTAGTAGTCGTAGTTATTAACACCGAGTTAGTAAGACCGACCGCGGTATAGTAGTCTATAAAGATAGTCGTCGGCCTCGATAAAGCATATATTAAATAGCCTACCTTCTTTACTATCTATACGATTCCCGAGTATTCGAGCTCTATCGGCTAATATTATATCTCTACCTAAGTTAGGCCTCGGCTTAAGAACAGAATAGGCTAAACCTTATAGTAAGGAAACAACTACGCCTTTCCCTTAGATAGAATAGGGTCTAGGTCTCTATCGATATAGTAGAGTAGCGCGCTATAGCTAAACTCTTTAAAGGAATCTATATTAGTATATAAGCGATAGTTAGGGTCGAAATAGTATAGGAAGGAGGGCTCGTAGAACATCGATTACAATAAGCGAAACGCTTTTACTAGCTCGTCGCGGTACTAATCGTTCTTACCTAGCGTCGTAACGGCGACGTACTAGCGACGACTATTGCCGGTAACTAGCGCCCCTTTTAATAAGCGTATTTTCTCCGCCTATAGAGGCGCCGCTATCTACGCGTAGTATAGGATGTATTGCCGTAACTAATTAGTTAGACCGAGATAATGCTCTAGCTTCTATACGTTTTCCGGGAACTAAAGTAAGGTAATCGCTGCGATTTTCTCCTTACTCGTAGCTAGACCGAGGCCGCTAACGTACTAACCTAAAAGGGTCGCAGAGGGGAAGCCTAAGAAAGTCTTCTTCGGACTGATACTAATTCTTATAGCGTCTAATCTCTAGAAAACCGCTTCTAGATAATCGAGATGCTTAGGCAACGTCTACGAAAACACTACGATATCGTCGATATACGCCCGCGTAAAGCTACGACAGTCGCGAAGGATCTGATCTAGCTTCTACTATACGAATTAGATACTATTCGAATATCCTATAATAGCGACCTTGTACTGTTCCTAGCTACGATAAGTATTAATCGTTAATTTGTAACGATCCTCCGGCTTTACGCCCTATTAGTAGAAGAAGGTTAGACAGTCTATAGTACTAATATACTAGCACCCTACTAACTATATAAAGAGATCCGCCTAGAGCGGTATCTAATAGCTGTCGGGGATCGTTACCTTATTTAAGGCGCGTATATCGACTACCGCCTATAGCTTATTAATTATACTACCTTTACCGTTAGTAACGCGCTTCTATACGACAAATACTAGAAAGCCGAAGGGCGTAGGCTCGGTTATATACTATATCTTCCCCTAGCGGTATAGGTCGTTATATATCTTGTCTACTACTTTACGATCCCTTTTACCTAGGTTAATTATATAGGGGGGCGGCAATAGATCTAGGTAATTTAGTACGGTTAGGATAGGTATGTAATCGTGCTCGGGAATATTAACAACCGTTTAGCGATTAGTAAAAAGCTCCGGGTACCGCTCGACCGCTATAGCGATTTAGTCTACCTAGTTATTATTACTATAGATCGTTACGCCTAACGCGTACTAGTATTCCCGCTACGTATTTAGTATATCCCGCGTAGCCGTAAAAGCGTTAGGACTCAATCCCGCTAGTCCGTAGTCGGCTACGTCGATATAGTAGGCCCTAGCAATAGTCCTATTACTTAACGAACCGAGTAGCTATCCGGCTCGAATCGTTACTAGAGTCGTCGCATCGTTACGAATATATATATAAGAAAAATTAGCGTCTACGACCTAATTATACGCCGTTACTAACGGCGGAGCTTGTAACGACAATCCCTATATATTACTAGTTAGCTAGACTAAGAAACCGGCGTTAAGAATAAAATCCCGGCCCTTAGGGAGGTTACCGCCGTACTTAACTAGCGCGAGGGCGACCGTACGCGGCGCTAATATTACGTCCTCCGCTAGCCTTACGGGGCGCTAAACCGACTTCCCTTTCTTACGCTTAACAGCTACTTTAAAGCAGGCGTTGTCCTAACTAGCTACGGTAACCGTCTATACGGGAATATCGATCTTTATTCCCTTTAGAGCAATCGTATCTATACCGACTAGGATTTTTGCCTTTAGTTTAGGAACTAGGTAAATCTTACGAGTTATTCGTACTAGGGAGACTATACCGTCTGTCTTCGCTACTAGAACAAATATATCTAATACGACGTATTCCCTAGAGCGATGCGCGCCGGTAATACCGCCGATTTCGATCGGTTTGCGTAGCTTACGTATCTCTACGTCCGGGCGATAGCTTAAAACGAAGTCTTTTTCCGCAATAGTAAGCGTATAGCCGGTATCTAGGCAGACCTATATAAATATACCGGATAGTAACAACCGAAGAGGGAAAGTTATATATTGCTAATTCCGGAATGCGTAACCTTACTAAGCTAACGGAGGCGCCTTCGACTAAATTACTTCTAGGTTTGCTAATACGCGTTCGATAATAGTAGAAGGCGTCGTCGCCCCTATATACTCCTTACGAACATACTAGTATAGAAGGTTGCCTAACTTAAATCGCCGCCTATAGACCTTATAAGCGTACTTCGTAGAGGCAAATAGTTAGATCGCCGCTAGTAGGGACGCTTTAGCCTATAGTACCGAGTTTAACGCTAATAGCGAGCGGTCGCCTACGTCCGCAAAGTAAGCTCCTAAGCCTAGATTAGAGTCGTATAGGTCGGTAAAGTAGTCGGCGTCTTCTCCGGCGTTACTAAAATAGCTATAATTATCTGCGTCGGTTCTTCTATTATCCTCCTAACTATCCTCCCGATAGCCGTCGTCGGCTTAGTTAGCATTATTTACGATATCGCCTACTTTCTTACTATTATTAGCAAAGTTAGCCTACTTACGAGCTCGATCGTTACGCTTTCTATCCTATCGATTAAATAGGCGCGAATCGATTCGCTTTAGATCTTTTAGGAGGAAGGTAGGGCTACTACCCTTCGACGGTCCTTTACTATTTCCTACCGGCAGTAGGCGATTCTACTAAGGGGCGTTAGGTAGGCGATTCTACTAATAGGCGTTAGTAAGGCGTAGTAGGTTCGGTCGGTCGATATCGCGGTTCTAGTAGTTAGGGGATACTCTTACTAGAGCGAAGCTCGCTAGAGTATAAGAGGCGTTCCCTTTATATCGGTTCTACTAGATAGCCTTACTAGCGCGGCTATTGTTCCTAGTCGTAGCGTCTTAGCGACGATTAGACGAGAACGAAAGCATATACTCCTAGATTAATGCCTACTTCTCGTAGTACGTAACCTACTTATCGACCTTTATACGACGATTTAGCTTATCTATATTTAATTAGAGGCGCGGGTCTATTCGACGGTAAGCTTCTAAGAGCCGGTTCGATTTCCGTACGCTAGTATCCTTAGCGAGTCGCACCGTCTTAATAATAAAGTCTATTACTAAACGCCCTAAAGCGATATCCTACCGGTCGTAGCGTTACTTATTAAGGAGATCTATCGCCTTTATCGGAGGGACCTTCTATTTCTTGCTAAGATAACGTTCCTAGCGCTTTAGACCGTATCTGCCGTAGAGCTTTGCTCGGTTATAGCTAGAAAGGTAACTATAATACTAACTAAGCGCTATCCCTTAAAAGCAAAGGGAGAGGTTAAGACGAACTGTCTCTCGCCCTACGATATAAGTATAATCCTTAGCCGCTTCGATAAAAGTATATACCGAACGGTATATTATCTTATTTCCGACTAAGGCGTAGTCTCCCTCGCCGTAATCCGTAACGCTAAGTAGAGGATCGAAGAACCTAAGATACGCTAGATCGAACTATAGCCGCTAGAGGCAGGCGTAGTGCCCCTAGATATAACTCGCTTTAGAAACTAGCGCTTCCGCGACGTAGTCCCAATAATGCTAATAGTGTCTGCGACGGCGGGCGTATCTATAATAACTAGTATCTAAGGAGCTATCGTTATCCGACGAGGATTAATCGGAGTCGTCCGAATCCTTACTATTAGATAAAGATCTATCCTTACTCGGATTATCCCTATACCGACGGTGTTTCCGGCGTTACTTCTTACCTTCCCGTAGTAGACCCTATAAGTCTAATAGCGGAAAGGGCAAAGGCTAACCCTACGTCGGCTTACGAGAGGAATTACTTAGATCGAAGTTACTAGGTAGCGGTAGTAGAGGATCGTTAGGAGGATTTCTAGGTAGATTGCTAGGAGGATTACTAGGCGGATTACTAGGCGGATCGCCTAGCGCAAACCCGCCCCGACGTAAGCGGCTATGCCTACGGGCATTTATATATACGTCTACCCTCTACTAGTAATCGTATTAACCTAGGTTCGGCTAGGGCGGACTTAGCTTACGCGTAGCCGATAGCGGTAAAATCGCCTATTCTACTAGAAAGTCTAATACGACTTCGTTAAAATAGACTCCTCTCTATCTAGCTAATTCGCGAAGATAATTACGACGCTAACGGTTTTATTATACGGCGATATTCGCCCTATCGATCTCCTCGGTTATCTACGAAGTATCTACCGGGATACGATATTAGAAACGACTACGCAGCTCGTTAGCCTACGGGTCGGCGAGGCCGTCGTTTATTAGAGGCAATTAGCCGCGACCGATATCCTAGAACGGCGACGTCGATAGATCGGAAGGCCCGGTTAACGGTTCCTTAGGGGAAGTCTTAGGTAGAGGCCCCTTTAGCTTCTAAGGATTCTCGTCCGCTAGGTATCGTAGCTTAAGTAGCCTCTATAAGAAAACCGATTTAAGCGAGCTATTAGGCGAACCGGGACGCTATTCCGGCGGTACGGTTGTTTCTACCGTAGTAATAGGCGAAACCGTAGGCCGCGGTAGGACTTAAGGCGGTCGGGCTAGTAGGCGCTGCTCTACTATAGGCAGTAGATAGATCTCTAGGTAGAATTAACGGTAATAGCGTAAATCGCGCACCGTTAGGAGCGCGGCTTTAAGCTCCTTAACCGATTTAGTTAGGATTCCTTTATCTACTACCTACTATCCTAGGAAGTTGTAACCGTTAAGGGCGTCTAGGTAGAGTTCCTCGATTTTAGCCTATAGAGGCGGCGGATTCCCTACGAGCGGGTAATAATATAGAACGTATAAGGCAAGCAAGTCGATTCGGCCGTACCTTGCCCTAAGCTAGGTCGCGAAGTTCTCGCTATAATCGACGTAGTTCTAAATATAGGAATAGATACGTAGGATATAGGGCTCTATATCTAGCAATCCGAGATTATAGTACTAGGGCAGCGGTTAAACCGCTAGCTTAGCTAATTTCGAGGCTTCTACCGGAGTTAGAAGCGAGTCCGAAGGAGCTACGGCAAGCGGGTAAACTATTAGTAAGAGGGTAGAGGCGAGATAGTCTCTAAACGGAGGACAATAACGGAGAACCGACTAAAGGCGGAGGAGCGTAGCTTATCGGGCAGGTCCTCCTAGGGAAAGCGGCTACCCCTAGACCTAGGTATAGTAGGCAATTACTACTAAAGGTAGAAACTACTACTACTGTCTCCTCGGGGTACTAATAGGATCGCCGATAAGGCGCTCGCGCGTCGGTAGGGTATAGTACGGAAGGGTAGTAAATCGAATAGGTACCGTCGTAACGGGTAGGAGTTAAATCGTAGTAATCGGCGGAAGATTAGTAGGACCCGTAGCTAATCGCGTCGATTCTCGTCGTAGCTATAACGACCGGGGTCGATTCGGGTAGAGGACTAGTAGTTAGTATAGAAGCTAACTAAGTGTTAAGCGAAGCTACTAAGTTGCTAGGCACACGGTTATAGTACGAAGGTATCGTAACGGTTATACGGTACAAAAGTTAATGCATTCTCTAAGGTGCCGCGAGGCAAGCTATCTATATAATAGTCCTACTATTAGTAGCAATAGCGACCGCAGCGGTCGATAGTAACCGCTGCCTGCTATCGTATATACAATAGTGTTATATCGTAACATAGAGCCTAGTATATACTACTATATATATCGATCTATTAAAGTAATCGTTGTATTTAAGGAAGGAGATTATAGAGATTATATTAGGGATAGTAAAAGCAAAGCTTTAGACTTTAAATATCTATTAACAAATACTATATATAAAGGAAAAGATTAGTAACGTTTTGTCGCCCTCGAGCCGAAATAAGCTAGATATAATATACGAGAATACCTATAGGTCGTACCTAAGGTTTTACTTACGTAGAGTACCTTTCCTCTTTAAGAAAACAGTTAGCTATATTATATAATAGCTCTAGATTAAAGCTCTACTACGATTTAAAAGAGGCTTATAAACGGCGAGTTATTAGATATTAGCGCTAGAGGTATATAGAGACATTTATAGTAAGTTAATCGAAATATTCTAGAGTAAGAATACTAATACGAAAGCTACTAAGGCTAGAGACGAGATATTGAATACAGCGAGGCCGCTTTTAAGGGCTAAAATACTAGCTAGAAGCGAATAAACTAGTAGCCGTCGATCGGATTAGTAGTTTCGATACCGAAATTATAGGCTATTAGTACCTAGGGTAATAATACTAACGCGAATCGGCTAATAGTTTCTATAAATAGATAGAGCCGAACGTAAGAGATCTTAAAAGCCTTCTTATTTATAGGCTACGAATCTCGAAAACTTCTACTTTAAAAATTTTTAATTTATTATATAGTATAATAGATAATAAGTCGCTTAACTTTAAAGAAGGCCTCTTTATCCTTCTTACTAGATCTCTCTATAACTATTAGCGGTATCTTATAGATAACCTAGAGCTTGTTTAGGCTTCTTTATCTATATTACTAAGTCTTAGTCTATAACTACTAGCGATAACTTATACTTAACCTAGAGTTTGCCTAGGCTTCTTTATCCTTCTTACTAGGTCTTAGCCTAGAGCTAGCTGCCTATAGTAACTTATAGTTAGCGTAGCAATCGTTTAGACTTAGACCTAATAGCGTATTCTCTAGATAATTAAAAAAAGATATTTAAGCGGATCTATACTACTACTAGTAGTTCGAGCTACTATCTTATCCTTTCTACTCGCTTAAGTGTTAGGACTAAAGAGGTTATACGTAATTAGTATGTAACCGGGCTCGAGTAAAGCTAGGGTCTTGATGCCTTAGGCAGGGCTTGGCGCTTAGTAATAGGCTAACTTACCCGCCTTCCTCCCTCTCCTCCTAGTTCCTTATCGAATACTACCTATACCTACTACTACCCTATCTACCTGCTAATATAACCCTTCTTATATAGTATTCGATCTACCCTTTAAGAGTAGTAGCTAGATAGTCCTTATTTTAAGCTTTTAGCGGTATAGCTACGAAAACTATCGATTTAACTATATTACGCCTAAAGAACGGGACCTATATACGTACTATTCCTCTAAAACAACCGTACCAATTATTAAGCAAGGCCTTCTATACGGCCTATTATACTAAGTTAAGCACATTAGGCCGATACTCGCTAATTCCGCTATATCCGTACTATAAGGGGCTATAATACATTATTAGTACTACCCCTTATTATAATAGCCGGCTTATTACGAAGTAATAATAACAACCGCGGCGCCGCTAGTAGCGCTAGCAATAATAATACCGGTAGTATAGTGCCTACCGAAGTACCTACTAAAGTGCCTCCTACTAAAGAGCCTACTACTAGGCCTACTAAAGAACCTATAGTTCTAGGTAATAATCTAGAATTGCCTGTTAACGACATTCTTAACAATATTGTTAATCGACGGTATAGTTAACTAGCCTTTAGCCCCTAACTAGTAGGGAGACTTTAAGAAGCTACTTAAAACAGGCTTACTGCCCTACGTTAAGAGTAGCAGCTAAAGGATAACCTCCTTAAACTCCGCCGCCTTTAGGAAGCCCTAACAACCCCTGCTAAACTAATAGCAGGGCCTCCTTTACTATCTGTTTAGAAGAAGAAGGATGCTAAGCTTAAGGACTGTACCGTATTTAACGGCTCTAGTCGTAAGCAGTATAATAATTATATACGTAACTATAAGCTTAACTAACGAAATACACCGAGGGCTCTTCTAGACGACTATTTATTAGTTGTCTACGCTATACAGTACATTAATAGCGACCTAAAACGCACCTAGGATAACTATTTTAACTCCCTCGATAATTAGACCGCTATTTAGTAGCAAACCTATAAAACTATTATACTAGACACCCTTAGAAACCCTATACTAAGGTAATAATACGCCTAGGACTAGTACCTTCGAGCTAAGCAAAAGACTAATTAATCGGCTCGCTTATTCGAGGCCTATTTAAAGACCCTAGAAAACGACCTTCCGCCTAAGACTAATTCTATATAGATCTCTAAGATACGCCTAAAACTTAGGTAGGAGCTTATCCTTAAATTAGACTGCCGTCGTATATTCGAACCGGCTAATCTAATACGTATTTAATTTATAGTCGAAGTAGAAACAGCTAAATAGGCTGTTTAGCTCTAGTAACGACTAGAATCGAGGATCCGACTAGCTAGTACTAACCGCGGCAACCGTAGTGCCTACGGAGGAAACTAAGGTTCCTACTAAAACAATAGTACTAATAATAGGAACAGTAATAATAACCGTAGAAGAGGCCGTAGCCGGCGGCTATATAGAGGAGGCCGTAATAGGGGCCGTAGAAGGGGCTCGTATCCTTATAACGCTAACCGCTCGACTAACAATAACAGCTACGGCAATGTTCTAACCGGATTGAAGTGCTTTAACTGTAATAGCACTAGCTATCTACTAGGCTAATACGACAAACCTAAGGACTAGGCCCGAATCGACCGTACTACTACTAAGTACCGAAAGCACCTCTTAGTAGCTAACGCTACCCCTATAGGCTAGCCTTCGAAAAAGGAATAAGCGCCGCACTAACTGTTAGCCTTGTGCGGCGTAAAACTATCGATATTATACTAGCTATTATACGTACCTATCTTATATAGGACATATATAGAGACAACTATAAGAGTAAGGTTATACTAGACCTAGGCAATTCAGTTAGCGCCCTTATCAACTACCGCCTAGCTAGGTAATTAGACCTTCGATAATTGCCTAGAACTAATATGCTAACCCTTGCTTAGTTTAATAACGCTCGGCACTTAACCTATAAGGCCTACTATGTTCCTATAGTTCTAAAGGACGACCTCGGAAATAAACGCCTACTAGACTTTACTGCCTATACGGTAGATATAAACAGCCTTCTGTCTAATATTATTATCGGCAACTCTATTCTTAAGCACTATGCTATAGTTATAGACTTAGGTAGTGTTACGGGTAAGCAACGCGTACGTAGATGCTAGATATAAGACTTAATAGGTTCGATAAAAAGCTAAGTCTATCTACGTAAATCCGAATAGTTTTATACGGTGCGCTAAGCGCTAAGTAGTAGGTTAGAGTCGCGCAGGCCGAATGCCTAAGGCTAGCGCTTTCTACCTAGGGCGTAGCCCTTTATAGGCAGTTAATAGTAGCGATTTAGAATCGCTAGGAGAGAGGATATTAAATATATTAATATTAGCGAGTGTCCCGACGATATCCGGGTCCTATTTATCGGTAACCTAACGCCTATCTTAGCTAATCCGACGGCTAACCTTCTCGGTAGAGATAACGATAAACCTATACCCCCTAATAGTATAGATCCTAATTAGCTTACTCGTATACTACTGCCTATTCGAGAGACCTATATTAATATATTTAAATACTACCTAGTATCGACATTGCCTATATTTAAAGAGACTAATTATAAGATTAACATTATAGAGGGCAAAGAGGTCCCCTTTAGGCCCCTCTACAACCTTAGTAAACGAGAACTTACTGTGTTACGTAAGTACTTAGATAAGAACCTAGCTAATAGTCGAATTTAGTATAGCAACAGCCCTACTAGTATACCTATCCTATTCGTACTAAAGAAGGATAGTAGCCTACGCCTATATGTCGATTATCGTAGGCTTAATACTATTACTGTTAAAGACTGCTATCTACTTCCGCTTATTAATAAGACCCTCGATCGCCTTTCTAGCGCCTGTTTCTATACTATATTAGACATTAAGGACGCCTATTACCGCATTTGTATTCGTAAGGGCGATAAATAGAAGACAGCCTTCCGTACTCGCTATAGCTACTTCGAGTACTTAGTTATACTATTTAGGCTAGCTAATGCCCCTACTACATTCTAGTCCTACATTAATCGGGCCCTATTAGGCCTACTAGACTACCTCTGTATAGTTTACCTAGATAACATCCTAGTTTATACCTATTTATCTAATATTGCAAAGCACTAGGCTATAGTACGTAAGGTACTCGATCGTCTAAGGACCTATAGACTATATTACAAGCCTTCTAAATGTACCTTTACTGCTAAGGAGGTAGCCTTCCTTAGCTTCCTCGTATTAACTAAGGGTATTAAGGCTAATCCTAATCGGATTAAAACTATTACTAAGTAGCTAACGCCTACTAGTATTAAGGAGCTTTAATTATTCCTAGGTTTTGCTGACTTCTACCGCCGCTTTATTAAGAGCTATTTACGGTATATAATACCCCTAACTGAACTTACTAAAACTAAGGCTAACCGACCTAGAGAGTTTAAATAGACTAACAAAGCATAAGCCGCTTTTAACGGTCTAAAGCAACGCTTTACTAATGTCCCCTCGCTACACTATTTCGCACTAAGCAAACTAATTCGTATTAAGACTAACGCTTCGCAGTTTGCTATCTCGGCTATTATGTCTTAGCAGTCTAATAAAGACTATTATTAGCACCCGATTGTCTTCTTCTCGAGAAAGATAATTAATACTAAGCGTCGCTACGAGACCTACGAGTAAGAGTTACTAGCTATTGTCGAGGCCTTTAAGTATTAGAGGCACTACCTCGATAGGGCCTAATATACAATATAGGTCTATATAGACTATAACAACCTCCGTAGTATTACTAAGGTTACTAGGGTTATAGGTCGATAGGCTAGATAGGCCGTCTACCTCGGTAGGTTCGATTTTAATATATTATATCGGCTAGGCGTAAGCAACCCTACTAATAGCCTATTAAGGCGACCTAATTACGATAGCGAGACCTAATATATTAATTCTTTGTTTCTAACCCTATAGTATAAGATTGCTATAGCCCGTATTGTTAATAAGCAAGCGTAGGATAAGCGGACCTCCGGACCCCGCGGCGGCAATAAATACTATAGCGGAGTTGTCGTTCTTCTAGTATACGTTAGAAAGGACGTAGATCGCTAGAGCTATAATAACTCGATTAAAGACATTGCTATCTATAGTAATAGCCTATATAGCGATAGTACTATAGAAGAGGTTGTAGTAGTTCCGGCTACTAGTACTATTAGATATATACAATACGTACCTCGTTTAATAGCGAGGGTGCTATTAAATAACCTTATAAATAGGGATAGTCAATCGTTTATAGATAAGCTATTACGGGCTTAGTAGAGGGACGCCTTTACTATTAAACGTATTAATAGGCTTGTAAGTAGACGAGCGACTCGATCTAGTAAGAGTAACTAGTCGATCGATAATAAGGGTTACTTGAAGTTTAAGGGTAGATATTATGTCCCCGCTAAACAATCGATTAGATAAGAGCTTTTAAAGAGGCACTATAATAGTAAGCTCGCTAGTTACTATAGTATAGAGAGGTCGTACGAGCTCCTATTACGTATATACTACTAGCTAAATAGTAAACGGTATATAAAAGAATACGTATAGACCTATATAGTATACTAGCGTATTAAAGCACTAAAGCACCTGCTATTTAGCGAGTTGTCTTTACTTCCTGTTCCTAGGAAGCTATTCGCAGAACTTATAATAGATTTTATTATAGGCCTTCCTCCTGCTAAGCGTAGGGGTAGCAAGGATGTATATAATACTATCCTTGTTATAGTAGATCGATTTACTAAAGGCGCTCGATATATCCCGGCGCGGAAGGATTAGACTACTATTAATATAGTAGAAGCGCTATAAAACAACATCTTCTATACCTATTAGGGAACCCCTAAGGGGATAGTGTCTAATCGTAGATCGATACTAACATCGCACTATTAGAGCGAAATATGCCTATAGCTAAGACTAAAGCATCGGCTATTAATAGCCTTCTATCTATAGACTAACGGTTAAATAGAGAGGCAGAATGCTACCCTATAGCAGTACCTACGTAGTTATATTAACGAGAACCCTAACGACTAGGTTAACCTCCTATAACTAGCTAAATTCGTATATAATAATAGTGTCTACTTATTAACTAAGGTGTTACTATATATAGCTATAATAGGCTAGAACGCTGCTATCCTACAAGACCCTATATCGCTCGAGGCCGAGCGCAAGGAAAGGGAAGCGCGTTAAGCCCCTAAAACACTAGCGGCTATTAAGAGAGTTTAAAGGATGCGAGAAATTCACGCTAAAATAGCTAACAAACTAGCAAAAGCCTAGGTATATTAGAAGGCCTATTATAACAAACACTATACACCGATAACCTTTAAGCAAGGCGATATAGTTATGCTTAGTACGAAGAACCTCCGTATCCGCAAACACCTATTACCTAATAGTAAAACAAGGCCTAAGCTCGTACTAAGATATATCGGCCTATTCCGTATCTAAGAGGCTAAGGGTATATAGGCCTACTAGTTGTAGCTTCCTCCTTATTATACTATCTATAATACCTTCTATATATCCCTCCTTAAACTATACTACTAGCGCGAAGGCGATAAAGCGCCTACTAAATCGGAAGAAGTCTTAGCTAATAGTAAAGAGCTATAGTCTATAGAACGTATTCTAAAGCATCGGACTAGATAAGGCAAAAAGGAGTACCTCCTAAGATAGTAAGGCTATTTACCTAAATAGGACTCGTAGGAGGCTAAAGACTCCTTTAAGGATATAGCTGAGTTGTTAGACGAGTATTAGACTAGTATAAAGAACAAGAAGAAGGCTAAGGGCCTATAATGTTACTAGAAAGGCCTAGGATTAATGCTACCCCCGGGGTACTATTAGCTAACTAATTAGAAGCAAGCAATTGTTAGTAATAGAGGACAATAAGACTATACTACTATAGTAAACGCGTACCGAGTAGCAACAAGCGCGCTATAACTATTAACTAATCGCCTACTCTTTTAAGGATTCTACCTCTTTACTAATACGCCCTATAGATCCCCCTCTTATTCCTTCCTCCTATCGAGGCCTAAGGCCTAGTCGGTCGGCGAGGATGGCGCGCGTACGCGTAAATAGTAATAATAATAACGATAACGGCGTCGCGCCTATACTAAAGGGCGGTACGGCCGGCGCGGCTATATTAGTAACGGTATTGCGGAGTGTATTACTAGTTAAAGCGTTACTAGTCGAAGAAGGAAATTAGAAGTAGGGTAAAGTTAGCGCTAAGACGACTAGCGCCGCTATTGCTAACCTTACCTACTATTATTACTATATCTATAGGAACAACCTTACCTATACTACGAGCGTAAAGCACTATACTAACTAAGTTAAAAGATTGAACCTATTAAGGGTTTAATTAAAACTTTAACTAAGTTAAAAGATTAAGCGACTAATAGACTAACTAAGGGCAAAAACTATAGAGCTAAGCTAGCCGGAGTCGATCTTGCGGACAATAGGTTACTCCTCGATCTTTCCGACCCTTTAAGTAAAGCGAACCTTAACTATTACACTTATAATAGCCTTTACCTATAGAAACTAGACGAACTGTGTTTTTTAAAAAGATAAGATAAGATTAACAATTAAAGGCTACTAAACCTAACTAATTAGGGCTAGCGAAACTACGAACAATAATAGCCCTCGTAATAATAAGAACAACCCTCGAAGCGGACATTTCTAGGTCTTTTAAGAGTAGACGTAAAGAACTCGGTACGACATTACTTAGAACGGAGGCATTGCTATAATACCTCGTACGTCTACCTATTATAGTAGGGAAGACGCGCTCGTATTATAATTAGTCGATAGTCCTTAATTCTCGCGGTTATATATTACTTTATTATATATAAGGATAGCGTAGTTAGAGTTGCATATTGTATATGTTAGAGGTAAGGTTTAATATAGTTATATAATTAGGTAGTTAAGTGTTTAATTTAGCGCGGGCTAAGTAGCTTATTAGATTCGCTAAGTTAGTAGCGGAGGTCGAGGTTAGGATATAGAAAGGCTACGAAGGCGCGGCCTTTAGAAGGGAAGCGTATATTAGGACTAAAGAGGTTATACGTAATTAGTATATAACCGGGCTCGAGTAAAGCTAGGGTCTTAATACCTTAGGCAGGGCTTAGCGCTTAGTAATAGGCTAACTTGCCCGCCTTCCTCCCTCTTCTCCTAGTTCCTTATTAAATACTACCTATACCTACTACTACCCTATCTACCTGCTAATATAACCCTTCTTATACTCGCGCCGCTTAGTAGCCTCCTTATACGCCGGTAGGTCCTTCGAAACTAGCTTCTACGAGCGAGACGCGCGTACCTCTACTATAGCGTAGTATTCGAGATATAGGCGCTAGAGATTAGTCGCTATTAACGTAGCGATAAGAATAGCGACTTCCGGCGGTAGTAACGTATAATAAGACATTATAAGAGGCTAGATTTAATAGCGGTAAGACCTTATATAGGCATTATCGTACTTAAAGGTATAAAGAAGTCTAATCTCGAAGATCTACGAGGGTTATAAACCCGGGTTCTTAGCATTCTTAACCTTCTAGAAAAGCATAGTAGAGTAGTCGGCTTCGTAAACCTAAATAAATGCGCTAACAATTCTCTCCCGAACATACTTCGGCGCTACTATCTATATATAATCGCTTACTAGAGTAGCTATCGCTTTCTCTAGACGGCGATACCGTAATAATCCTACGTAGTAGAAGGTAAGGGAATACAGATACCGGTAATAGGAACGAGGACGTTAATTAACCTATACTCTATCGACTTAGCAAGATGCTTCTTAGTAGTAATATTTAAGATAGACGAAGTTATAGGTAAGCCTAGTCCGATCCGATACTAACTAATACTATAATCAAGTTAGAATACGGATATACGATAAATTAGGAAGTAGACATCTGCTACTATAAGGCCCGAATATAGTATTCTAGCGACGTACGCTTATAGTTAAGTATAAGAGTCTTCCGAATATACGCTACCTATATATATACCTTCTATATCTTCTTCCTCCCTACGCTATAACTTTAGCTACAATATTATTTAAAGAACTTATAGTACGCTGCTAGGTAGAGTCTACGATGTCTTTATTATTACGAACATTGTAGTCGTAGAGGAATTCGTTATCCCTCGAACCTTCCTATTTTATCTTCGCCGAGTCTAAGTATCGGAAATATGCCGACTTTACTATTGTTACAAAGAGCACCCTTAGAACTACTAGCTCGCCGACAAAGATAAATGTAATTATAATATGCCCTCTACCTTTTAGCTCCGAGGATAAGTATAGTTAGAGGGACCCCGATAAAAGATATAGCGCTTAGCTACTATAAGTAAAGCGCGCCTCGCTCTCTAATATATATTCGCTATATTCTAGTTGTCCTTAACGAGTATAAGAAGAAGCTAGGCCGATAACAATTTATTTAAGCTCTCGGCGCGATAGAAGTAATATCCTAGCCTATCGTAGCCGGTTCTTATAGGCGTATAGACTTACTCTTACCTTTTGTAGCTAACTATAGAAAGTCCGATTAGCCTACGTATCTCGGATGCCTTCTACTACGGTCTATATAAGGCAAAAGCATCTCGACAAACTCCTATATAGTATCTAGCCCTAGCTCTCGGCGTATAGATCTCCCTCGTAGACCGGTAGGAGTTATACTCGATTACCTTAAGACTACTATAAACTTTAAGGTTCGTAAGTATAGAGGAGTCGTTAGAATAGGTACGAGTAAAGGAGAATTAGTATAATCGACCGGCGAATTTAGTATATTAAATTAATATCTAAGGTACTAAAGGAGAATCGTAGCCTAGAATTAGAAGCTAGACGTATCGACTTAACCGCTCTATTCGTTAGCGAGAAGAAATCAAACCCTCCCTACTACTCCTTAGTATTAACAATCCTAGTCTCCTATTCGATTATAGAAGGTCTTCGCGTAGCTATCTACGGATCCGAGCTTCTATAAAGCGTCTCGGGTAGTTAAACGATTTAATACTCGTTTTCTATCTCGTCGGTTTCGATTGAAGTTAAATACCTCTCTTAATCGCCTATTTTAAACAATTGTAGCTCTAGATTATTACCTATTTCCTAGCCTATATTTAAGTTAACGTATCGCAATAATCTTACTCGCTTATAAACGAGATTCTAATTAGGATATTTTTCTTTGCCTTTCTTCCTAATTTTAGATTATATAGATTGTTATTAGACTCCGAGATTACTATACTTACATAATCCCTATACTAGATACTAAGCAAGTGTTAACAACTGTTCTATCCTAAATAAGACTATACCTAGCGACTCTCGATCGTAACTTCCGTCTCTTTAGCTTAAGGCGTCGACTTAATTAAGAGGACCGCCCCGAAAAGGTTAATATTAAACTAGTTAGTATTCGACTATTTAAAAACCGTACTAAGCGGGATAATCGTGCTATAGCCGAAGTGTAGTAGTTTAATGCCTTATAACGCTCCGGTCGTTAATATCCCGATACTTAAAGGGTTAGTACTAGCATTCTAGTAATTTAGACTAATACAATAGTTACTAGAACGAATACTATAGCGCTAGTAAAGATACCGTAGTTTTGTACTTTAGAAAAGAGAGATCTAGTTCCTTCCTAATAGTACTACGAATAGGTCTTCGATACTGTCTAATAGCTTCTTCTATACTTAAGTACTAGGTATTATAACCGCATTCTATAATGCTAGCCTAAAGCAATACTAGTAGACGCTACCTATATATAGTAAGAGGACAAGCAGATTACCTTTCCTTATACTTGCGTCTTATTAATAGTAAAATCCGTAAGATGTTCTAGGATCCTTAAAAGCCTTGTAATTATTGTAACGGTACTTTAAAGACGTCGTGCTTAGTAAAATTGCTTAGACGATGCCTTAAACATTTCTAGGCTCGACTTTGTTATAGACAAGGATTAGTCGTATAGCTCGAGCGATACTATCGCCGTAATAGCGTCTCGGCAACTATTCTCTAACTACTTAAATATAGTCGAAGAAACCGATATATTAAGATCTTTAGTACGCGTAGGCTTCTAAATTGTATATCCTTACTTAATCTCTAGCGAACGAAGTAATTAATAAAGAGTCTAATTAGTCGGGAATACGAACTAGACCGAGTAATATCGCGGGCAAAAGCAAGTTAAGCTCCGTTTTTATTAGAAATATACTAGTAAACAGGTAAATAGCTCTCTTTACGACTAAGATCGAGCTCTCGTAACTACTAACCTCCTCCTTCTAGCTACTTAGGGTATTTACTAAGATCTGTAGCTTTTAGTAGCTACGTCGCTATATCCGCTTCGCAATTTAATCTAGGAAAAACATATTTTAGCCGAGTGTCTTTAAGATCGGACAACTAGTAAGACGAAACCGTTATAGTAGATTAAACGCAAATACCGATTAGTCGAGCTACTTTGCTAACGATATAGATATTAAATATAAAATTGGATTTAACTTATATTTATATTTAATATCGAATACAAATATAAATACGAGGTTACTAAATATTTAAATATTTAATATATTTAGTCGGCAATTTAACGGGCCTAACGGTTATACTACGGTGTACGTAGATCTGTTTAATTATATAAAATTAGGTTATTTTTTGCTTATTTCTTACTAAAAACTAAGCTCTTTTAATAGGCTTAGAGAATAGACTACTTCGAGGTAGGTAGATAGAACCTACTTAGGTATACGAAGGTCGCTAATTCTACTAGGCTACTAAGTCGCTAGTAGCCTCTAAAGACGAGGTTATAGTATTATTACTACCTTATTTATTATACCGCTTTCTATCCGAGATATAAGCATTCCTCGCTCTATAGGACTATAGGCTTTAATAATAGCTAAAGAATATCCGCTTAGTCTATCTATCTCTTATTAATACTAATTAAGTAAATAATTATTAGGCTAATCTAGACGATATTTAGTTTATCGAGTACGTATAATAGGCGGACTTTAAGTAGTATATTAGGGAGGCGGAAAGAGAGGACCTATAGCTACTATTTCGAAGAATTACGAGGAAGGTCGTTACCTTAAATTCGGAAGGAGGTATATATACTCGGAAGAGTGCTTTCTTAGGCTAAAATCGTAGTATCCGCTACGATAGATATTCCCTAAGGCTAGTATCGATAAGGTACTATACGTCTAATTAATAGTGAGAGTACTAAGGGCGGTAGTAAGGTTATTATTATTAAGTAAGTATATAATAACTAGTCGAAGATTAGTATTTAGCTTTCTATACCTACCTCTAAGAGCTCGAGTTTGCGTTGTGGGCTCTGTACTAGGCCTTAATTAGACTTGCTAACCTGTACTCCTAGCTTCGGATAGCCTAACCGAAGCGGGCCGTACTAAGCCTCTAAAGTTAAATTCCTAATTCTATCTTTTCTAATTAGAACCTACCTATCTTCTTCCTTATAATAAAGACCTAAGAAAATTGCTATCCGACCTAATAAGCGCTCGAAACCTTCTTAAATACCTAAGATCCTAAACGGAAAAGCTAGAAGCTACGGAAACGTAGGCGTATAGATATTATAGATAATATAGCACCAAATCCGACACTAGACGAGCCCTAAACCTAGTAATCAATATCTTTTTCCTTAGCCTTTCTTCCAACACTAATACTAGTACCGAAGCCTATACTACCGACGCTCGCTTAGTAGAAGAAGCTTTACTATACGAAGAATAAGACGGGTCTACTATTATAGTTATACGCTCGAAATCTATAGGATAGGGAGCCTACTCGGAATAGCTATAGATATAAATACTTCTACTATAAGTACTATCCGGTAGATAGCCTAAGGGTATATAAATTAGTATCTAGTAACGCCGTAGAATACCTTCTTAAGATATATAGTATTATTATATATCTAGAAAGAGATATAATACTATTATAAGGCCGTATTAATATCGATAAAATATAGGTAGTAAGCGAGAGTAACGAGACAAGGCGTATAGCTACGATTCTAAGGAATATAGCGGAAGCTAATATCGATAAGTTTAGGTAGCTAATAGCTCGCTATACTATAGCGTATAGTATCGCTTATTCTAGTCTTGTTTCTAAGGCCTTTTAAGAGATAATATTAGCAATTAATCTCTATATAGACAAGGCTCTTTTAAAGTCTTATATATTAATAATAGAACGAGTATAGTATAACTTAGACCCCGTAGTAGTTCGGGTTGGTTTGGTTTGGTTTACTAAGCCGAAACTCTAGTTTAGTTTGGGTTGGTTTGCTAAGCAACTATATAAGTAGCTGGTTCGAACTATATAATTTATCGGTTTTTAAGAAGTGTACGAATATATACGTAGCTTCAAGCAAGCCCTTTGTAAGACTTAGTAGTGTAGCCGGCAGCGTAGCCGGCATTTTTAGTCCTTAGTACTTATAGAATTTTCGAATCCTACTTAGGCTACGTAGTTGTATAAAGGTACTTATATAACCTCAAATCTATAGACAATCAGCTAAGGGTACTAACTAATCAAAAGCACATACATACATACAAGGCATTATAGTTTAGTTCGGAAACTGCACTCCTTAGGTATAAATTTCATCCTTTCGTTTACGGTTCAATTCCCTAACTGCTTAGCAGAATGTCTTTATCTAGATCTAGGCAGAACTTATCGATTTCCCTAGAAGTCCTCCTCCTTAAGAAGTTTATACACTTTCCTACCGAACTATTCGACAATATTAAGTACTAGGATAGCTCCTCTCTCGGTATCGGCACAGTATATAAAAGAGCTATAAGGCAGCTCTACAGAACGTTCCACTAGTTACTCGCTATACTAAGGCCGAATACTAGTTCGTTCCTTAGAACTCTTAGTTATTTGGGAGATATAAAGGGTAGGGTAGGTAGTAACTTCGTATTGTATAAGGAGGTAGAGGCTGCTATAGAAGAGGCCTTCAACCTATAGAAGATAGTAAAAGATATAGAGGCAGCTATAGGTCTAGGTACCTAGTTGAATTTCTAGTAGGTAGAGTATAAGGATATTTAGAGGGAGTATTAGGTAGAGTTGCGAAGGCAGGTATATAATATACTCTAGAAAACAGGGATAGTGCCTATAACTATAACTATTAGGCTCTTTAACCTTCCTTATTTTTCCCTGTTTTCTTTTTATAAAAATCTAAACTAATACAAATCAACCGGAATGTCTATCTTCTTTTAGTTCTTTGAAAAACCTAGCAGCGTAGCTAGTAGCGTAGCCGGTAGCGTAGCCGGCAGCGTAGCCGGCCTTTTTACTCCTTAGTACTAACGGGATTTTAGGAGACTTCTATTCCGTACGGCTAATAAAGCATACTATACTATATATATATGCTTAGAGAGTATTTAGAGCGCGGTATATAGCGCCGTATAACAGCGGCTCATTTCGTATATAGAAAAGCTTGTAGACGATACTACGAACATCCTTCCTACTAGTATATCTATCCTATCTAGCACTATCTCGAATATAGACATTCTAGCCTTTTAGGATCTAATCGAGTGCTTTGAAATCCTTGTCTATAATCGTTATACGCTTCGCGTGGATAGCTATAAGGTTAACCGCTAAAATAGTATTAGTATAGTCCGAAAAGAGGTAGAAGAGAAACATATATTCGAAGATACGAACTAGGTAGGCTTCTATAGCCTCTTAAAGGGCGCCTATCGCGGAGGCTTAGAAGCGAAGGTCTATTCTGTAATCCTAGGCAATTTCGCGAATAAGTCGTTAGAAAGGAGTTTTACGGATTAGGAGCTTAGAACTCTTCTAATACTACCGAATCTTATAGAGGGCTACGGCTAAAGAAGGATTAGTAAAAAGACAGTAAGAATGCCGGCTACGCTACCGGCTACGCTACCGGCTACGCTACCGGCTATAAATAAGACTTACTTCCTAGGCGCTATCGACGCTTCGCACGATTGCTACTAGTAGCAGAAGCGCTAGTTGTCGTCTTACGTAGAGCCTTACCTGCCGTTGTCTTACGCGGAGCCTTGCTCGCGACGCCCTTTCTAGCACCGGAGCTAGCGGTAGTAGTAGCAGCTATCTTACGTTAATGTACTATACTCGTTCCTTTATTTCCGATCTTATTGCGACCCGTAGAAGTAGTAGGTCCCTTCTTACGAGGCGTCGTAACTTAGTTAAGTAGATTCGCTATTATAAAAGTCGTCGAATTGAGGAAAAAAGTGCGTTACGAAGGTGTACGAAGGCGCGCGCGGAGCGAGGGTATTACGGAGGTAGTAGATATAGAGCGTAGAGATATAGGTATCGATACGAAGGTTGAATATAGCGAGAGAGGTAGTATCGCGGTATCGCTAGGCAATAGAGTAAGCTTCGCGTAAGCCTATATTATAGTAACGTTAGAGCAAGGAAAGAAGGTAGGCACGGCTAAAAAAGGCAGGTACGGCAGACTTTGAAATATAGCCGGCATATATAGCCGGTATAGTAATAGGCGAAAGCCTCCTTTTAATAAATAGCCGGCGTGATAATAGTATCCTACTATAGTATAGATATTCTTTAGTAATGCCTTTACTAGCTATAGTAATCTTATAAGTAACCTAGGCCTATTGCTAGTAAATATAAGAAATATCAGGTAGGCTATACTAAACAAGCTAGTTATTTAGCAGAAAAAGGCCTACTACCGTCTCTATATACCGGCTACGGGTGCCGACTATCGCTCTAAATTCAACTCCGCCCTATCTCGGAGGCTAAGGTACCGAGCGGAAACCCTATAGCTTATATTTACTCGGTTGTCGCGGAGCGCTTATAGGTAAGGTATTAGAAAAGAGTATAAAAAGTACGAGAAGAGTATCCTAGGATATAGGTCGTAAGTGAATAAGAGTAGTACGCCTAGTTGGTTATATAGTACGTTACTCTATACGACTAAGAGCCTATATTATCTTGTACTTCGCTTATAAGACCTCGACTCTACTAGTATACTATCGATCTCCTCCTCGGTCGCTAATACGCTGTCTCAATTCTTCTTCGAGTTGCCGGACTTAGTGCGTATCTGTAGCTATGTAATAGCGCTACGTATTATAGAGAATTAACTCCGCCGTATCTCGAAGGCTAAGGTACCGAGCGGAAACCCGACAGCTTATATTCACTCGGTTGTCGCGGAGCGCTTATAGGTAAGGTATTAGAAAAGAGTATAAAAAGTACGAGAAGAGCATCCTAGGATATAGGTCGTAAGTAAATAAGAGTAGCACGCCTAGTTATTTATATAGTACGTTACTCTATACGACTAAGAGCCTATATTATCTTATGCTTCGCTTATAAGACCTCGACTCTACTAGTATACTATCGATCTCCTCCTCGGTCGCTAATACGCTGTCTTAATTCTTCTTCGAGTTGCCGGACTTAGTACGTATCTATAGCTATATAATAGCGCTACGTATTATAGAGAATTTCTCGTTGAAGTTTCTCTCTCGTAGGCTTACTATCTACCTCGTAGTATAAAGGATTAAAGTACTAATACTAAAGAATCTCCTTATAGTTAGGATGCTAGGGCTCCTTAGGACCTTTATGTTTTAGGTCTAAATAGAGACGTATTATAAACGTTCTATCGCCCTTTCGCTTACTACCCGCTAGGTCGCGATATACGAAGAAACTAATCTAAATGTAGCTCGTCTCTGTAATAGCCGGGTGAATATAGAGCGCTAGGTTTCTACTTCGTATCTTAGATTTAGGGACGGCGCGGAGATAAAATTAGAAATATAGCCGGCACCTATAGCCGGCAAAACGATGCGAAAATAGGCCTCCTCCTAGGTTAATCTAACGACTAAATACAATTTTTAACTAATCCGCTATAAACCGACGCCGAATTTTAGCTAGAAGCTATATATCTTTATTTTAAAGAGTAACCCGCTTCGTATAGATAGTAAGGAGGTTTAAAAGCTTAAGCTCGGTTACGAGAAATGCCTCCGTAGCTTCCTAAAGAGCACTAATCGCCTTAGCCGTAAATCGCATACTAGACCGAAAATCTAATGTAATTTCTCGGACGAGTCGCTAGAAGGGAGTCTTAGGGATTAAAAGCTCGGTCCCTCTTTTGTTTTAGAAAAGCCGGATCTAGCGAAGGGTAATAGTACCTAGTTTAAAGCGCCGCTTCTTTGTTGTCGAGTCCTACCTTATTCCCTTTCTTTTAATAGAAAGATAACTTTTCTTCGCGATAGTCTTTATCCGCCTACTCTTTTTAGCCTTCTCCTATCTACCTATAGCCTTCTTATTTTTCGGTACTATTTTCCGAGGAACCCCCTTCCTTCGTATATACTACGGAGAGCCTTACTCTTCCGATATCTCGTTCTCGCTACGGTCTCCCTATACTTAGCTTACTTTACCCTTGCCCTTTAGCCTCTAAAGATATTTATCTACGCGTTTAGGCGACGAGGGTATATCGGTAGAACCTAGAAATTAATAAGTATATAATCGTAAGGAGATATTAATACTTCTTACCTTCTAGAACAAATAGTCTTCTATTAAACCGCCTTATTAGGTTATCGTTAGATTCGAATAAAGGATAGTAGCTTAAGGAAGGGGAGGTAGCCGGCTTAGGAAGGCCCGAAGAGCCGAATCCTTAAGGCATATTTATCTTTAAGAATATAGGAAAAAGGAAGAAGGAGAGGAAGAGCGAATAGAGAATTAGAAATAGTCCGTAGGTAAGCGGGGTCGGTTGCTATAGCAACTAGTCTGTTTAGGTCCTAGGAATTCGAAACACATTTCGGATATATGCCGGCTATATACGCCGGCTATATTACCTTATACGTAAACGCTTCGTCTCCTTAAAGCTGCTCTAAGCCTATATACGTTTCCGCTTTTCGACCCGGTATCGCCTTCTACCTCCGCCCTCCTCCTCTTCGTTATCGCTAATTAGGGTTTCGCTTAGACTAAATTTCGCATTCTCTTCGCGCTCCTAGGTTTCTTCGATCTTAAGGTTTTCTAATTCCTCGATTAACTCCTTTAGTATAATCTTTAGTAACCTGCCTTAGCGATTCTAGTAGAGGAGATAGTATCGGAATACTATAATAGATTCGAAGGTAGTAGGCGAGTATATTCGATTAAAGCGGCCCTAGTAACGAGCGATACTAAAAGACCTCTTATAGCCTATACCTACGCTCGGGATAGCGAGGACGTCCCGAGCGACCGACGCTATCGTTAGAAACTTAGGCTCTAACCGCTACTATATAGCGAGAATATCGTCTCCGAATTCGTCTAGAAGACTGGTAAGATCTAGAGATTATTAGCCCTCTTTCCGAGCCTACGGGTTTATACTTACTCGCGCGCCGATAGAGATCGAGCTCTTCTTTATTTACTTTAGTAGTTGCTTCCTCTTCTGCCTCTACTTCCTACCTACGAAATAGGTATAATATCGGAGCCTTCTAAACCTTCTTTTTCTTTATAGGAGCTGCATTTGGACTAGTTCTTTCCGACGCTCGTAGAACATC